>NC_088220.1:36108664-36218147 GCF_036934945.1 Oncorhynchus masou masou
CAGATTATTTCACGTAATCACAATTCCAGTGGGTCAGAAGTTTACATACACTACCTTTAAACAGGTTGGAAAATTCCAGAAAATGATGCCATGGCTTTAAAAGCTTCTGATAGGCTAATTGACATTATTTGAGTCAACTGGAGGTGTACCTGTGGATGTATTTCAAGGTCAAGCTTCAAACTCTGTGCCTCTTTGACTGACATCACTGGAGAATCAAAAGAAATCAGCCAAGACCTCAGATAAAAATTGTAGACCTCCACAAGTCTGGTTCGTCTTTCGGAGCAAGTTCCAAACGCCTGAACGTACCACGTTCAACTGTACAAACAATAGTACGCAAGTATAAACACTGTGGGACCTTGCAACCGTCATACCGCTCAGGAAGGAGATGCGTTCTGTCTCCTAGAGATTAATGTACTTTGGTGTGAAAAGTGCAAATCAATCCCAGAACAGCAAATGACCTTGTGAAGATGGTGGAGGAAACAGGTACAACATCTATATCCACTGTAAAGCGAGTCCTATATCGACATAACCTGAAAGGCCGCTCAGCAAGGAAGAAGCCACTGCTCCAAAACCGCCATAAAAAAAGCCATACTACAGCTTGCAACTGCACACAGGGACAAAGATCGTACTTTTTGGAGAAATGTCCTCTGGTCTGATGAAACAAAAATAGAACTGTTTGGCCATGATGACCATCGTTATTTTTGGAGGAAAAGGGGGAAGTACGGGGGTGACAGCATCATGTTCCTCCCAAGCATGAAGCACGGGTGTGGCAGCATCATGTTGTGGGGGTGCTTTGCTGCAGGAGGGACTGGTGCACTTCACAAAATAGATGGCATCATGAGGTAGGACAATGGGCCAAAATTCACCCAAATTATTGTGGGAAGCTTGTGGAATGCTACCTGAAAAGTTTGACCCAAGTTAAATAATTTAAAGGCAATGCCACCAAATACTAACTGAGTGTATGTAAACTTCTGACCCACTGGGAATGTGATGAAAGACGCTGAAATAAATAAATCCCTCTACTATTGTTCTAACATTTCACATTTTTAAAATAAGGTGGTGATCCTAACTGACCTAAGACAAGGGATTTTTACTAGGATTAAATGTCAGGAATTGTGAAAAACTGAAGTTAAAGGCATTTGGCTAAGGTGTATGTAAACTTCCGACTTCAACTGTATATGCGTGCCTCTCCAGACAATTCCTCAGGTAAGCCGGTCCAGCCCGTCGTCTCCATTGTGGCTGAGGTGGTGCTGAAGCCTGGCTGGGACATAGAAGATGATAAGGAGGACGGGTTGGAGTTAATGCCATACGTTACAGCAGTGTGAGCGCTTATGTAATTTGGATATGCTGAAAAAGTTACCCTCTCAAATGGAACATTTGGCTAAGGATCAAACTAATGATCTTGTCCTATTTATAAATAGTTTTCTCAATGTGTTTCAGGACGTTCCAAGTCGCACGTCCATCTTGGAACATGACGTGGATGTGGGGAACTCTGCTCCTATACGTCAGCATCCGTACCAGGTTAACGCTTCTGGAGTTCCCTGTGTATTTTTGTTCCTAAGCCTGACGGTACGTCCCTCTTATGTATGGACTATCGTCGTGTAAATGCCATTACACAGTCTGATTCTTTTCCTCTACCTCACTTAGAGGACTGCAGTGATAGAATTGCTGCTTACGTTAGTAAGCTAGATTTGCCAAAAGGTTATTGGCAGGTGCCTCTAACCTCTCGAGCTTCTGACATCTCGGCTTTTGTTACGCCTGATAACTTTGTGTACAATACAATTTGATGCCCTTTGGAATGTGTAATGCACCTGCAACTTTTCAGCGCCTCGTTAACATTGTGTTTGCGGATGTGCCAAATTGTACTGCTTACCTTGACGATGTGGTGATTCATTTGTCTACTTGGTCTGATCATCTCGCCACCTTAAAGTGTGTTTCAGCGGTTGGAGAATGCTTCTTTAACCCTCAATTTGACCAAGTGTGACTTTGGGAAGGCTGTGACTTACTTAGGGAAGCAGGTGGGATGAGGTCAAGTGAGCCCAGTAACTGGCAAAGTGGAAGCAATTGTTACTTTTCCTTCTCCCACGACTCGACATCAGTTGCGCAGATTCCTGGGGATGGTAGGGCACTATCATACATTCTGTAAGAATTTCTCGCCGGTATTAGCTCCCCTTACATCTCTGCTCAGTCACAAAGTACCATTTAAGTGGTCCCAGGACCATAACTATGCATTTAAGTCCGCTAAAGCGCTACTTTGTAGTACTCCAGTGCTTGCCGCCCCCAACTTTGACAAACCTTTTAAGTTGGAGGTAGACGCTAGTATAGTGGGTGGTGCAGTTCTCTTGCAGGAAGATGAAGCGGGAGTGGATCGTCCCGTCAGTTTCTTCTCCCGTAAGTTCAACTCGTGTCAGTCAAGGTACTCCACCATTGAACAAAAGTTACTAGGACCGTTACCCGGGTCAGGCTGATTCTGCTGAGTTTGACAGATAAAAGACTCGATCTCACAGGTGACTCGATCTCTCAGGCATTAGGCTTGGTATTCTTCGAACCGGGGCGATAAGTGAGTGTGAAATTGAATATACCAAAAAACAAGGCCCACCTGGCTTGCTGTGGGAGTTCAGATGTTTTGGTAGTCTGGATGTAGGACAGGTTTTTATGGTCAGTCCACACGATGAAGGGGGTTACAGAGCCCTCCAGCCGGTGACGCCATTCCTCCAGAACCAGCTTAACTGCCAGGGGTTCCCAGTTTCCAATGTCAAAATACCACTCTGCAGGTGAGAGCTTACGGGAAAAGAATGCACATGGGTGGACCTTCTGATCAGAGGGGGAACGTTGAGACAGAACAGCACCTACCCCAGAGTCAGAGGCGTCCACCTCCACGATGAGCAGGAGTTCTAGGTCTGGTTGAGTGAGGACCGGAGCGGACGGAAAAGTTATGCCTGAGTTCCAGGAATGCTGCCTCTGCCTCAGGAGTCCAGTGGAATGGAGTGTATGTGGAGGTGAGAGTGGTGAGAGGTGCTGTCAGACGGCTGTAGTTGCGGATGAAACATCTGTAAAAAATTGCAAACCCCAGGAAACGCTGTAGCTGCTTCAGGTTGGAGGGCGCAGGCCACTCTGTGACTGTCATGACCTTGGCGTGGTCCATACGTAACTATTCCTGTGCAATAATATAACCCAGGAAAGACTGTTACAGCATGGAACTTACAATTTTCGGCTTTAACAAAAAAAAAATATTCTCCAACAGCCATTGAAGAACGTGTGGCTGGTGAATCGTCTGACATCAGGATGTCATCTAACTAGGCTAAAACAAAGCGTCCAATCACATCTCTCAACACATCATTGACTAGGTTCTGGAAAACAGCAGGGGCATTAGTAAGACCAAAAGGCATGACCAAATACTTAGTGACCAAGTGGTGTGTTGAATGCAGTCTTCCACTCATCCCCCTCTTTTAAGGTGGTAGGCATTCCATGGCAGCAATGGAGGGGAGAAAAAGCAGAGGGGGGCAAAAGAGGGGGGAAAAAGAGGGGGGGGGGGAGCAGAGCTGATGAGTGGCAAGGGGTTCTTAACAGTGATATTATTCAGTCCATGGAAGTCTATGCACGGCCTCAGTGACCCATCCTTCTTCACAAAGAAGAACCCAGCACCCACCGGGGAGGTAGATGGCTTGATAAGTCCTGCAGCCAGAGAATCCTGGATGTACCTCTACATAGCCTCTTGCTCAGGACGAGAAAGGTTAAACAACCAGGTACTGGGGAGAGGAGCTTCAGGCTGGAGATCAAAGGCGCAGTTGTATGGCCGATGAGGCGACAGGGCGTGGTGCTTGCTGAAACAGGAGCTAGATCGTGATACTCGGGAGGAACTGATGACAGGTCCAGAGCTTCTGGAATGAACTGGGGCACAGACAAGGCAGGAGGAAGGACAGAATGTAAACAATTAGTGACAACATGAACTCCAAGTGCTTACCTTTCCGGCGGTCCAGTCAATCTATGGGTTGTATAGCTTTAACCATGGATGGCCAAGAACCAGGGGAGAGTAAGGACAGTCGATTACGTGGAAACTGATCTTTTCCTGGTGATTTCCAGAGACGCAGGATGACAGGGACGGTTCTCACTGACACAGGCGAGGAGTTGTCCATTGAGAGCGTTAGCATTGAGGGATGAATCGAGTGGGACAGTGTCCAGGCCCAACTGGGTAACGACACCTCGGTCCAGGAAGCTCTTGTCGGTGCCCGAATTGATGAGAGCAGACAGGAAAAGCCTGGCTCTGCCACACAATGTTGCCTTCAAGCAGGGGTCTGGGGGAAGATGGGCAAGCAATTTGGCTCAGCAGTATATCCCCCACTACTGCCGAGCCCCCTCTTGCTGGATGCAAGGAACAAGTGGAGACAAAGTGACCAAACTGACCACAGTATAGGCAGCTCCGAGCACCGATTCGTCGTTGCCTTCTCTGGAGAGAGACGGACCTGTCCGAGCTGCATGGATTCAGGATCTGGACGAACCTGTGGATGGGATACAGTTGGAGAAGGAGGACAAGGCACTGAAGCAGATGTTATGGAACATGCAACGCTACCTACCCTCTCCCTCCGACGCTCACGGAGACCGTTGTCGATGCGGATAGCGAGAGAGATGAGTTCATCAAGTACATCAGGCTCATCCCTGGACACCAACTCGTCCTTGAAGGTCTCAGTGAGCGTGTTCCGGAATGCTCCCTGAAGGGCCTCCTCATTCCAGCCGCTCTCAGCGGTGAGTGTGCGAAACTCACATGCCATCTCAGCAACACTATGGAGGCCTTGACAGAGGGACAGGAGTCATTTAGCGGCATCCTTAACGCAGGCCAGGTGGTCGAAGACTTTCTTCATCTCCTCTGTGAATCTGGAGTAGGAGAAGCAGATAGGGGACTGTCTCTCCCACACCACTGTGGCCCAGGAAAGCGCTGCTCCACAGAGGCAGCCAATCAGAAAGGAAATCTTGGCCTTTCGCTAGCATAAGAGTTGGGCTGTTGCACAAATAGTTTGAACATTGTACCAAAAAGGCTCTGAAAGCTCCGAGGTTGCCATCATAACGCTCGGGAGTTGGAACAAACGACTCCCGGAGCGGAAGAGAAGGTCTTGGAACTGGTTGTGAGCTCTGGGCGAAGGGTTGGCCCTGTAGGTCAAACAGGCTCTGTGAAAACTCCTTGATGTGCTCCAGAAGGGTCTTCATCAAGACTTGGTCATGTTGCTTGAGCAGGGCGCCTTGGCCAACGAGGGTTTTGTAGAGAATAGCAGAGTCTGCTGGGTTCATCTGTTTGGCCAGATTGTACTGTTATGCAGAGTGAAACAGGGGAACCCAAGAGCAGACTCAGACAAGGAGACTGGGATGAAGTAACCAAGGCATTTATTGAAACACAGGGGGAGATGGACTGCAGGTCAGTGGAAGCTCGGGCGGGTTGCTGGAAACCAGGGGTGGAGGCTGAGGCTGGAGCGAGAGGGGTTAAGACAGGGTAAGCAGGTCCGGAGGGGAATCCAAGGGAGTAGTAGAGTGGGGAATCCAGGACAGAGTAGCAGGATGATGAGACGTGGGACAGGGACCAGAGTCAGAGCGGGCAGAACAGTAGCGGAGAGGAAAATAGCGTCAGGCAAGGAAACAGGCACACCAGGATAACTGGTTCTGAATAGTAACAAACGGCTAGAAAGGTAGACTGACTGAGCAAAGATTACAATCTGGCAGCGTGGAAGTGGCAGGGCTGAGTATTTGTAGAGGTCTTGATTATGGAACAGGTTGTAGCTGGTGGGGATCTGCTCTGACTCCAGCACACCTGTCTCCACCCACACAATCACACACATACAGAGAGGGAGAGAGTACTGGGAGTGGCGGCATGTCAAGGAGACACAGGATGAGCAGTAGAGGGCGTTGCAGGAGCAGATGTGACACTACTTTGCCACATGTCCATTATTTTACTCGAGGATGATTGTAAATTGCAGTCTCATTATCATCCTACAGATTGATGGCAGTATTGCAGTTAATTTAAAGAATTCAATTCTCTGACAAAAGCTTAGGTGGACATTCCTGCAGTTAGCATTCCAATTGCACGCTCTGTGGCATTGTGTTGTGTGACAAAACTGCACATTTTTGAGGGGCCTTTTATTTTCCACCAGCACAAGGTGCACCTGTGTAATGATCATGCAGTTTATTCAGCTTCTTGATATGCCACACCTGTCAGGTGGATGGATTATCGTGGCAAATGAGAAATGCTCACTAACAGGGATGTAAACACATTTGTGCAATTATTTTTTGAGAAATAAGCTGTTTATCCATATGGAATATTTCCAGGATATTTCATTTCAGCTCATGAAACAAGGGCCCAGCACTTTACATGTTGCGTTTATATTTTTGTTCAGTGTAAATATTTGTTGCTACTATAGTATAGGCTTTATTACATAGAGGTGTAGGGCTACACTTACAGTACATATAAAACATTATATGCATCATTACAATCATCCACTGGATCAGAGGTGAACAGTGTTATCCTGAAACAAAAATGATTGAACCGAGGGGGCTCAAACCCATGGTTAATGGGCGCTGTCATTTTTCAAGTGAACCGCTTTCGCGTTGTGTGCCACCAGGCAAGCAATGACGATGGCAGGTAGCCTAGCCATTAAGAGGATTGGGCCAGTAACCGAAAGTTTGCTGGTTCGAATCTCCAAGCCAACTAGGTGAAAAATCTGTCGATGTGTCCTTGAGCAAGGTACTTAACCCAAGTTGCTCATGTAAGTTGCTCTGGAAAAGAGTGTCTGCTAAATGATTCAAATGTAACAGTTACGGTACATGACAGCTATTTGACTTTTCCCATAAGGTTCTTTGACAATTTATTTTACAATACACTATAAACTTAAATGTTGTATATACCTCTTAATTTTCTCCGTAAAAGCAAGCTGGATGTATGTGAAACGGTCGGATAAGCAAAAACGTGGAATTTTGTCATATATGCGAAAACGTAAAGTTAGTAAGTATCCTAGTAAAGGATCTGAAGATTATGCAATACTGATACTCTACACTTGACAGACCAAGTGAAGGGGAACAGAAGTATACCTTGAGATTTAAATGTATCCCTCTGGTGGCGAAGTTGACATATTTTGTCGAGAAAAAGTTCAAGATCTTTGGATAGGCAAATTTGTGACAAGAAATAATCACTGCACGCTCTCAACAGTCAAGATATAGCCTACCATTCATATGGTGTTATAAGACTGAATCATTTGAATATGTTTGGGGGAGTGCAGCTTTGGGAAAGGGGAGAGCTACTCAGTTGCACAACTGAATGCATTCAACCAAAACGTCTTCTGCATTTAACCCATGCAGGGGATGCCAGGACATCATCAGTGCCTGGGGAGCAGTTGATGGGGATTAACTGCCTTGCAGAAGTACAGAACAGCAGATCTTTTCACCTTCACAGGTAAGGGATTTGAACCAGTGACCTTTTGGTTACTGGCCCAACGCTCTTAACCATTAAGCTACCTACAGGCTATCTGCTGCTCTATAACCGGACAACATGCACTCTTTGGAAATGGGGGTGGATGGGCTACAAGCCACATGCACTGCAGGTTGGCCTATCTGAATTGTGAATGATGCAAAAGCATGACAGCAAAAGCCTCATGAGCAGGCCACTTAGCAAGGCTACTTGGCTAATACATGGCCAGGATTTACAAAAAGATACTAGACGCATTGCTGTTGAGACAGCTTTTGTTATAGTATGGTAAGGGTAGCCTACTTAGAGCTTGTTTTCTGACCAAATTAAATGGAAAACAAGCAATTGTTGAAGGAAAATAACTTAAATGTTTCTAAATACAAGGTTCTCCGGCATCATCTCATATCTCGTTCCATGATGGGCATATGGACATTAGCCTACATAGAAGGGGTTTTACACACATCCAAATAATACCAAGAGCTGGCTAAAACAATGTACAATAAATAGATAAAATGGGGATGTAGACTTACTTTTTTGTTGCTCCCAAACTTTATATTTTAATAAAGCTTTGGTGATTAAGATCTACTTCAAAGGGGTCTCATGAGCCAAACTCTTTATCGACAGTATTGACTACCTGGCGAATGCATTGGGCAGGACAAAAAAAACTGCCTTCATTGCGAGGGAGGCTATACTTGGTTTTTAATCAAATGAAATTGAAAAAAGGTTTACGGGTGCAGTGGACATGAGTTGGGCATGGTTGCTCATGGTCAAGTGATGAGGTAGCCCCGCATGCAAACTATAAAACAACTGTGTGCCTTTGGACCAAAAGGGAATTTCCTCTTGATTTAGCGGTCCAAGACCCTTTGCACACATGGGAGACGGGTGTCTCTTGTTCATGTGCATATGGGCACCCTGCATCACACCTGGATAGTCTACGCTTCCGCTGTCAAAATCCATTCCATAACCAACCACGTTACCGCTAAAACCAGCTTTTGGTTGATCTTAAAAATCCCCACCAGCGCTGCCTAAAATTGGCACTTTGGCACATGTTTTTAAGGACACCTCAGATATTGCCACCCCTCCCACATCAGCACATATAAGACAGGTAAATTACCAATCTTGACAAGTGTTGGAAAATAGCAGAGTGCCGGCTTAAACAATTGCGTGCGTTTTGACAATTGCGCTGGCTTAACGCCAGTCCAAATTAGAGCCCAGAGGGAGTTTGACTGAATGGGCTCGTCTGTAAGTATGTGTGAGTGAGTGTTAGAGACTATGCAAGTGTGTGTTTTAAATGCCTTTTCTGGAGCGTGGGGTCCTTTTCCTCTCCCATTGTTCGCACAGCGACTGGATACAGCTGCTGCAGTTCCTATGGTACAAGAAGCGATTCTGGCACTCAATGCTCACTTCTGCTACAGAAACCAGGGGAGAGCGAGCCAGCACATATCTGCTTGCAAACTATTTGTAACATTTTTTATTTCGGTGTCTCAGATGACAACACAACTGTCTGAGTTGGCAGCTCAGCCTATGCGGGTGTCAGTCTTGTAACAAGCATAAGCATGCGGGAGGCAATCGATCAACACACAAGTCAATTGATATGTTAGCCACCCAGACAAACGGTTTACAGAAACCAAAAAAACTGAAATCAAGTTGTCATAAGGGAGGGAGATGACTCGCAGGTCAAGATCATCAGTGTAAGACAAAAGTGGAGCCAGGGGAGTATGTTTAGGCAGATTTGGCCATCCATACTGTGTATTTAGCAGACTATTCAGAACTGTCAGACAGCAGTGAGGATATGCCCAGGCTATTGTGCACTCTTGAGTCTTTGCCAACCTTTTGGGGGATGGAATAGGAAGATGAATAGGCAGACATTTTGTCAAGACGAAGTGGTTGTGAAAGCAGTGGGATTGCGAGGCATGGCACCACAAAGGTTGGACTGTAACTGTATAGAGTGTTTGCAGCGAGGCCTCCCGACAGAGTAAACCTGCAACATTTTGATTCCGCCTTGAAATCTGTTATGAGGCGATGAGTATCAAACGGAAGATCAGGATCTAGTTTTTACAACCAAATGTGGCACAACTATAGGCAACCACCCAGGGCCAAAGTTAAGGGCCAAGTTGACTGGTTGTATTCTCAGTATAGCAACCAACGCAATGAGCAAACCACACACCAGTCAACTATTGGTCGTCATCTTTTAGACGTGTGATTCTGCAACCAACACCATTTGCCAATCAGTCACAAATCCCCGACGTGGTTCCCTTACAACCAATTATAATTTCACTGCCAGGTGTACAATACTTTTGCAGGAAGCTGAACAAATGAACCTTCAAAAATGCTCTAATTGGAGCAGCTGGATTTGCAGTGATGATCCTCTGTTTGTACCATGTGAGGAGGAGGATAACTCCAAGATAAAACTGCTGTTTGAACCATTACAAATATCCATTGCAATTATTTAGTCACCAAATGTGGAATGTGTACAAGAATGCAGGATGTAGTGTAGGTTTACATTCAATACGGGTATTTAGAACTATGGAAAATTAAAACCACATTGAAATCATTAAATCAGACTAGGAAGTGAATCATGTCTATAGTGAAACATGCAGAGACTCATCATCACCACATGAAAGAGTGCAGCCACTGACAATTATTTAATTATCACTTACCTCCATTACTATGCAATTACTGAAGTGCTATGTAACAACAACATTGTTACTGCAGAAATAACACCAAAGTTAATGTGTAACACTCAGTGTTAACATGATGAAAAGAACATAGTGCATACATGTACATGAACATTCCAAACTTCCACGAGCCATATATTCAGCAAATTCAATTTCTTGCATAACAATGACCACATGCTTAGCTTTTGAGATGACAGAGTGCTAACTGTAAGGAGAAGGCTTCTGAGAGATTACAATTATTGTAATGGCGTTCTTCGTTTGTTGGAAGAGAGTCGGCCCGAAATGCAGCGTGGTGGTTACTCATGTCTTTAATGAATGAATCGCGGTACATGAAATAACTGACACAAAATACAAAAACAACAAAACGGAACGTGAAACCTAATTACAGCTGGTGAAACTACACAGAGACAGGAACAATTACCCACGAAATACACAGTGAAACCCAGGCTACCTAAATACGGTTCCCCATCAGAGACAACAAGAATCACCTGACTCTGATTGAGAACCGCCTCAGGCAGCCAAACCTAAACTAAACACACCCCTAATCAACCACAATCCCAATGCCTACAAAAACCCCAATACGACAACACAATAACATAAACCCATGTCACACCCTGGCCTGACCAACTAATTAACTAAAACACAAAATACTAAGACCAAGGCGTGACAATTATATTTGAATTGTGTGGACTAGAAACAGTATTCTCAAAATAGCTAGGCTAGAGCTGTCAAACTTGCCTCTCAAACGATAATTAAGTCATATCAAGCATTAAATATAAAACGTGGTTACATTTTAAGTGTTCAATTAGCCCAATATACAGTGAGATGTTCAATTGTGTGTCAAACTGGGTTACATTGGTTCTCACAGATTCAGCATTGATCCAATCAATCAAAAAGGACAGTTCTCCAACCTGACTTAATCAACATTGTAAAAAAAGAATAGACCTCTGTAAATAAATTTAAGCTATCAACATGCAAGCAAGCCTGTCTCATTTCAGATGTTTCTCTGTGCTAGCATGCTCTCTCAAAGTGCCCCCCCGTGAACATTGTAGCTACACCTTCTCTAAAGGTATATTTTGTTGTTCAGATACTACCCACTTTCTACAGGTGAGGGCTGTATAAGCCCAGCCTTAGGACATCAAGGTTACATAAACCTTGAGCTTAAACATTAAAGACTGTTCTGACACACTAGACATCTCCACATACTCAGAGAGAGAGAGAGAGCAAGTTTTCCAGAGTATTTTTTAAAAGCTTTTTTAAAGATTGCTGCCAAAGCTAGGTCATTAGACAAATATGTTAATGTTATCTTTTGCAAAGGTGACATATTTATTTAATTCCCACCCACTTTTTGATATGATAGCTAAAGCATGCCGGCCAGGTAACATGGAGAAGACTTGAGATAATGCAAGATTTTTGAAGGCAGTTCTTAAAAAGTTTTAGCTAATTATCAACTGAAACCACGTATTTTCTCTATAGGTAACCATAAAAAATATTATCGGCATAGACATCTGTCTTCAAGTGTTATCTAAGGCGTTCCCCCCCCCAAATGATTCCCATTGCGTACACTCAAACAGAAACTAATGTTATCATAAAGGATTTCCTATGATTCCATTTCATTTTTCAGAGTTCAAAGTACAATTCCTTACTCTTCGACCTACAGTGCCTTCATAAAAGTGTCACAGCCTGAATTCAAAATGGATTAATATGGTTTTTTTTCTCACCAACCTACACACAATACCAAATAATGACAAAGTGAAAAACATGTTAAGACATTTTTGCAAATGTATTAAAAATAAAATGCAGAAATCTCATTTACATAAGTGTTAACACCCCTTTGCTATGACACTCCAAATTGAGCTCTGGTGCATCCAATTTCCTTTGATCATCCTTGATGTCATGTTCTCCATGGACTTCCATGGCCTCCAACTGCTCTTAAATGCAAGTAGAACTAAATGCATGCTCTTCAACCAATCGCTGCCCCCACCCGACCGCCCGTCGAGCATCACTACTGTGGACGGTTCTGACTTAGAATATGTGGACAACTACAAATACCTAGGTGTCTGGTTAGACTGTAAACTCTACTTCCAGACTAACATTAAGCATCTCCAATCCAAAATTAAATCTAGAATCGGCTTCCTATTTTGCAACAAAGCATCCTTCACTCATGCTGCCAAACATACCCTAGTAAAACTGACTATCCAACTGATCCTTGACTTCGGCGATGTCATTTACAAAATAGCCTCCAACACTCTACTTAGCAAATTGGATGTAGTCTATTACAGTGCCATACAGTTTCGTCACCAAAGCCCCATATACTACCCACCACTGCGACCTGTATGCTCTCGTTGCCAAACCCGCTGGCTCCAGGTCATCTACAAGGCTTTGCTAGGTAAATCCCTACCTTATCTCAGCTCACTGGTCACCTTAGCAGCACCCACCTGTAGTACGCGCTCCAGCAGATATATTTCACTGGTCATCCCCAAAACCAACTCCTTCTTTGGCCACCTTCACTTCCAGTGCTCTGCTGCCAATGATTAGAACGAATTGCAAAAATCACTGAAGATGGAGACTTATATCTCCCTCACTAACTTTAAGCATCAGCTGTCAGAGCAGCTTACTGATCATTGCACCTGTACAAAGCCCATGTGTAAATAGCCCACCCAACTACCTCATCCCCATATTGTTATTTATTTTTTTGCTCCTTTGCACCCCAGTATCTCTATCTGCACATTCATCTTCTACACATCTATCACTCCAGAGTTTAATTGCTAAAGTTATTTCACCACTATGGGCTATATATTGCCTTACCTCCCTAATCTTACTACATTTGCACACACTGTATATAGATTTTTCTATTGTGTTATTGACTGTACATTTGTTTATCCCGTGTGTAAAACTGTGTTGTTTGTGTTGCACTGCTTTGCTTTATCCTGGCCAGGTTGCAGTTGTAAATGAGAACTTGTTCTCAACTGGCCTACCTGGTTAAATAAAGGTGAAATAAAAAATAAATAAATAAAATATGTCACTACAACTTGATTGGAGTCCACCTGTGGCCAATTCAATTGTTTGGACATAATTTAGAAAGAAACACACCTGTCTATATAAAGTCCCTCATTTGACAGTGTCAGAGCAGATACTATACCATGAAGTCCAAGGAACTGGCCATAGATCTGGGGAAGGGTATAAAATAATTTCTAGATTGATGAAATTTTCCAAGAGCACATTGGTCTTCATCATTGGGAAATTGAAAACATATGGAACTACCCACTCTGCCTAGAGCTAACAGTTCGACCAAACTGAGCAACCGGGCAAGAAGGACCTTGGTCAGGGAAATGATCAAGAACCCAATGACCACTGACGCAGTGGTTTAAAGTACTTAAGTAAAAATACTTTAAAGTATCAATTAAGTAGTAGTTATTATTTAAGTAGTTTATTGGTGGTATCTTCACTTTACTATTCATATTTTTGACAACTTGTACGTTTACTTTACTACATTCCAAAAGAACATAATGTACTTTTTACATACATTTTCCATGACACCCCCAAACTACTTATTGCATTTTGAATGCTTAGCAGGACAGGAAAATGGTCCAATTCCCACATTTATCACGAGAACATCTCTGGTCATCCCTACTGCCTCTGATATGGGGGACTCACTAAAAACAAATGCTTTGTTTTGTTAATTATGTCTGGTGTTGGAGTGTACGCCAGGCTATACGTAACTAATAAAAAGACATGAAAATGATGCCGTCTTATTTGCTTAACATAAGCAATTTTAAATTATGATACTTTTGATACTTCTGTATATTTGAAACCAAATACTTTTACTTTTACTCAAGTAGTATTTTACTGGGCAACTTTCACTTTTACTTGAGTCATTTTCTATCAAGGTACTGTATCTTTACTTTTACTCAAGTATGACACTTGGGTACTTTTTCCACCACTGCTCCGACAGACTTATAGAGTTCTTTGGCTGAGATGGGAGAACCTGCCAGAAGGACAACAGTCTCTACAGCACTTCACCAATCTGGGTTTTATGGGAGTGGCCAAACAGAAGCCACTCCTGAGAAAAGGAACATGACAGCACGCCTGGAGTTTGCAAAAAGGCACATGAAAGACAACATATAAGGCAAATGATTGTGGTCTTATAAGACAAAAACTTTACTATTTGGCCTGAATGCAAAGTGCTAATTCTGGACAAAACCAGGCACAGCTCACCCGTCTAACAACCTCCCTACCGTGAAGCATGGTGTTGGCAGCATCATGCTATGGGGATGCTTTTCAGCAGTAGGGACTGGGAGACTGGTAAGGATAGAGCGAACAATGGAGGCAAATACAGGCAAATCCCTGATGAGAACCTGCTTCAGAATGCAAACGATCTTAAACGGGGGCAAAGATTTATGTTCCGAAAGGACAATGACCCCAAGCATACAGCCAAAGCAATGCTGGAATCGCTTCAGAACAAGATGTGTGAAAGTCCTGAATCAGACATGAATCTGACATGATTCCCACTGAGTTCAGACATGAATCCCACGGAAAATCTGTGGAAAGACTTGAAGATTGCTGTTCACTGCTGCTCCCCATAAACTTAACAGAGCTTGAGACAATCTGCAAGGAAGAATGTGAGAATATCCCCAATTCCAGCTGTGCAAAGTTGATACAGACATACCCAGAAATGTCTAAAAACATTTTCACTTTGTCATTATGGGGTATTGTGTCTACAGTTGAAGTCGGACGTTTACACACACCTTAGCCAAATACATTAAAACTCTTTTTTTTTTTTTTTTTTTTTTTTACAATTCCTGACAAATAATCAGAGTAAACATTATCTGTCTTCTGTCAGTTAGGATCACCACTGAATTTTAAGAATGTGAAATGTCAGAATAATAGTAGAGAGAATTATTTATTTCAGCTTTATTTCTTTCATCACATTCCCAGTGGGTCAGAAGTTTACATACACTCAATTAGTATTGGGTAGCATTGCCATTAAAATGTTATAACCTGGGTCAAACGTTTGGGGTAGCCTTCCACAAGCTTTCCACAACAAGTTGGGTGAATTCTGGCCCATTCCGCCTCACAGAGCTGCTGAAACTGAGTCAGGTTTGTAGGCCTCCTTGCTCGCACACACTTCTTCAGTTCTGCCCACAAATTTTCTATAGGGTTGAGGTCAGGGTTTTGTGATGGCCACTCCAATACCTTGACTTTGTTCTCCTTAAGCCATTTTGCCACAACTTTGGAAGTATGCTTGGGGTCATTGTACATTTGGAAGACCCATTTGCGACCAAGCTTTAACTTCCTGACTGATGTCTTGAGATGTTGCTTCACTATATCCACGTAATTCTCCTACCTCATGATGCAATCTATTTTGTGAAGTGCACCAGTCCCTCCAGCAGCAAAGCACCCCCACAACATGATGCTGCCACCCCCGTGCTTAACGGTTGGGATGGTGTTCTTCGGCTTGCAAACCCCCCCCCCCTTTTCCTCCAAACATAACGATGGTCATTATGGCCAAACAGTTCTATTTTTGTTTCATCAGACCAGAGGACATTTCTCCAAAAAGTATGATATTTGTCCCCATGTGCAGTTGCAAACTGTAGTCTGGCTTTTTTTATGGCGGTTTTGAAGCAGTGGCTTCTTCCTTGCTGAGCGGCCCTTCAGGTTATGTCGATATAGGGCTCGTTTTACTGTGGATATTGATACTTTTGTACCTGATTCCTCAAGGATCTTCACAAGGGCCTTTGCTGTTGTTCTGGGATTGATTTGCACTTTTCCCACCAAAGTATGTTCATCTCTAGGAGACAGAACGTGTCTCCTTCCTGAGCGGAATGACGATGCGTGGTCCCATGGTGTTTATATCCGTACTAGATGAACGTGATACCTTCAGGCCTTGGAAATTGCTCCCAAGGATGAACCAGACTTGTGGAGGTCCACCATTTTTCTTCTGAGGTCTTGGCTTATTTCTTTTAATTTTCCCATGATGTCAAGCAAAGAGGCACTGATTTTGAATGTAGGCCTTGAAATACATCCACAGGTACACCTCCAATTGACTCACATGATGTCAATTGCCCTATAAGAAAGCTTCTAAAGCAATGACATCATTTTCTGGAATTTTTGAAGCTGTTTAAAGGCACAGTCAACTTAGTGTATGTAAACTTCTGACTCACTGGAATTGTGATACAGTGAATTATAAGTGAAATAAATCTTTCTGTAAATAATTGTTGGAAAAATGACTTGTGTCATGCACAATGTAGATGTCCTAACCGACTTGCCAAAACTATAGTTTGTTAACAAGAAATGTGTGGAGTGCTTGAAAATCGAGTTTTAATGACTCTAACCTAAGTGTATGTAAACTGTATATGGGTAAGAAAAAAATAGATTTACTCCATTTTGAATTCAGACTGTAACAACAATGTGGAGTAAGTCAAGAGGTATGAATACCACACCTATGGTTCCAGATACAGCTTCCCATCAATCATCGCCTGTCATATGAATAGGTCAATAATAGGAAGGAATGAGCATAACAGGATTGAGCATCAATGGATGCAAGTAGCAGGCAGAGACAATGCAGACACAAATCAAATAGCTGTGTGTAGCAGTATGTGTGAAATCATACAAGCAACATAAACATTGCTCTGAAAGGTTTGATTGAATCAGATCCCCATTAGAACAAACGTGCGTCATAGCTTTTGCATGGGTGCCAGCTCAATGTTTTTCAATGAAAATATTACAGAGCCAGACCTGTCACTGTTCCCCCCTGCTACAATTACATAAATAGAATCATTTGACTATTTTCAATCCTCTCTCTCAACCATTCGAGGGTGTCATCTCTCCATGCGATCCCAGCTCCCTTGTTTGCAACACAGCCTTTTTTGCCAGGAAGTGCAAGTTCCAATGGTGAAATCACACGTCCTGACTTCACATGACTGTCTACTCTGTGGCGAGGGCTTCTCACTCTTTAGCCAACTGAATGCTCCTATGACCTTTCAAGGCCTGCCAGATCTCTCCAACTCCCAACCTTCTCCGCCTTGGCTCTGACTGCCTCTTCACCATGTAGTAGGAGCCTGTGTCAATGCCTATTAAGCCTGAGAAGCACCCCCAAACGAAGTGGACGTTTCCTTTCTCTCTGCCTTTCTCCGCCTTGTTTCTGTGGGCCCTTCGAAGCGCTTGAGTTCTTATTCTCCCCACCGCCAGCCCCTGACAACGAGGCTCAGACTTGTCCTTTTGGGGGAAATTCAGGCAAAGGAGTCATCCTAATGACAAAGGGTTGGCCAGAGGACTGCTCCCTCGGTTGCCCTTACCACTAATGCATTGCAGAGACGGACGAGCTGATAGGTTGTGAATATACATGTGCAGGGCCTCTGAGTGGGAGCGAAATGAGGAGTGGTGGTGGGAATGTCACACAGTTTGCTTTCCTTCACACACACTTTAGTGTGTGTGTGTGTGTGTGTGTGTGTGTGTGTGTGTGTGTGTGTGTGTGTGTGTGTGTGTGTGTGTGCGTGTGCGTGTGCGTGTGCGTGTGTGTGTGTGTGTGTGTGTGTGTGTGTGTGTGTGTGAGAGAGAGATCTGGCAAAAGAGATTTGCAAATATAACAAATGGCGAACACTAAGTTTAAAACTGCTCAGCAGCCAGCGAGTAACATACCGAAGACATTACCAAAGACATGAATATATTTCACATCCACAAACGGTTTGAGGTGGTCTACTCACCAATCAGCTTTTCTGCGAATAGGCTACTACAATTTCTATCAGCACAAACAGTCATAAATACTCCTCTCGGAATGTCAACCGTATTCCATGTGTCTTATCAGTTGTAATCAATCTATAAGGTAAGGAATGCAAAGTTGTTCACAAATTCTATCATGGACATTCCGCTTGGGCTAGGTGAAACAAAGAGTGCTGTTACGCAATCTTCACGCACAGTTTTAATCTAGTAACAATATATGTATTTTATATGACGCTTTTCATTACAAACAATAATCTCAAAGTTGCTTTGAAAACAAAAACAACATGTATGGATCTGGTTGTTCATGTATCTGGAGTCAGCAGCTTTCTAAATGAATGCTAATTGAGGACCCTAAATGATCCTCGTTTTCATCGCGACGGCACTATATAATATCGAGTCATGCATGTTGTTGCGGTTGTTGTTTTGTGTTGCCGTACTATGTAATTTGTCTTTTTGTTATAGGTTTTGTCCTCGTGACATGCTGAGCATGTAAAGATACAAGTTATTACCGAACTGATAATAAAAGTACACGGACACATTTCTAGATCCACATTCTGTGTTTCAGTTCACAGATCTACGATGATATGAGCAGTCCCAAATCCTAAACGTTGGTATCGGAGAGGGATTCATGAAAATCTCATTTTAGATTTGGCAGTCAAGTATATTCTGATAGATATGCTGCAAGCATCTACTGCAAGCTACTACTTTGCATTGCCACCTGCTGGTGAAGAGTGAAGCAATTCCATATCACTTCAAAATTGCTGTTGAGAAAGCCCAGAGCCATTCCATGTGTTGCGTCCATTATGACAATACTAACATCTACAGCACAAGATTTTCTCCTCCTAAGAGAATGACAGGGGTATCTTCCACTGCGTTCAATTGAAAGTCTATGGGATTATCTAGAATCAAGTTATGTACATGTCTCAACTTGTTCATAAAGCATTAAAAAGACAACACCGATTTCTTCAAGATTTTCAGAGAACATGAGACTATTCATAACTAAAATGATACTGTCATCATCAACATCACCACCAGACAACATTAAAAACCCTGACGTTACACTTATCTTAAAAAGGTGTTTCTTCTTCCCTGTCTCCTTATCAGGTGCAGCACTAGAAAAATACCCACTAATTTAAAACTCCAACCATTATATCTCCAATTAGCTCTGGGTATAAGCCGACATGTGTCTGGAACACATGGTCACTCGTATATCAAACTGACTCAAGTGGGAGCTGTTTGGCCTAGAGCGCTGCGCAAATGAAATATGACAGAGTTCAACTTACAGTGTGAGGTCTCTGTGTGGGTGATGAATGCGCTTAGTATCCTACGCGGGGTCCCACATAGTGGAGTGTCTCTGCATAATCAGCATACCACTGTAGCTGATACCTGCACTGTGTCTGTCCTGCACCCTAGGCAAAGTACGGGAGCAGGTGCATGGTGTCCTCGGAGTGTGTGCGTGTGCGCATGCATGAAAGAGTGCTTGCGTGTGTTCATGTGTTTCTGTTCAGCTCTTGTAATTTGAAAACATTTTCTAAAATGTCAGTCTGTTGTTCACATCTGTATGGGGAGCGGCACAGCTGCTTTTTCATCCAGTAAACATTGCCACAAGTGTCTTTCGGCTGAATCGTCAGGGGGATGGAATTAAATTGAACACTGCACAGCATTGTGCAAAAATAACATTACCGCTGTGCAGAGAAAATGCATGCTAAAAGAAAACCAAACTCATTAAAATTGCTCCGAGTAAACATTACAGATACACTCGTTTGACTTATTACTATTGAGGTTTCCTCATAGGCTGGGTGATATGTGAAGGTCTTATCTAACTCTAGGGGTCATAAGTCATATTACCCCCCCAGCAACAGTATGAGATATGGAGCTCACAGGGCTGTTTCAACATGCACTGCCTCAGACACTGTTATCTCCTCAAAGCCCTCTTCTATATCTTTGGCTCTAATTGGTTAAACACCACCAGTTCCTCACATCACCACAAATCTCTCTCCCCAAAGTCTTTTGATATAGAGACCCCTATCTCCACTGGCGCTGTGCTCTTCACACATAGCTATGACTGATTGAGTTGCTCATCCGCTAAATGTGAAAATCAATGCATTCGCAAAGGCACATATCAGTCAACTGACCGCAGCTTATCACACTGAGATATTTGGACTATTTACAGCACATTTTTTGTGAATGAAAGGAACAGAAGTCTAGATACAATGTAATGTTTCAAGTTTACTTCCATGTATACTATGTGGTGGTAATTTAACATTTGTAACCCTTAATAATACATTTTATTTGTGTAGCACTTTTCGTTTAGACGGAAATCACAAAGCTCAATGTCTTAGTGATGATTTGTTCCCTACTTGCAGATGCTGAGGGTTGGACTCAATAAACTGCAGAAATATTCAACTGTTGGAGAGACATCCTGTCATTACAGCCATTAACTGATAAAAGTATTAAAATGGACTTTTACTGGTCCAGAAACTATGTGAACATTTCGCCAGTCTGTGTTTGATCAAAGCCCAGTCTTCGTCAATCTGGTCCACAGCCTGTGGAAGGTTCAATGCAAAGAACAAGGCTTGTGCAGTTGATCCCCATTCAAATATTGGGATCATTTTACAGTTTTTATTAGTTATCATACAGTTAATTTAAGAACATGTATGCCTGTAAGCAGTCTCCTTATGCTATATCGCAATCACATTTTTCAGTCTTTTTCATTGATTGGACAAATTTTGCAAGCACAAGTCAATCTCTGGTGTCTTCTTTGATGCCATTCTAGCCTAGGTACCTTGCAAATGTAGGATTTGACCATGTCTGTAATTTACAGTAAGACTGTTTTTATAATGCTATGTTAGAGAGAGGGTTTCCCAGGAATCTCAGACAAAAGGAAAATAATACAAGCAGTGACCCAGCAATGGAAGGTCATACACCCTCCAGATCAACCACACGCATCTTCAAATCTCCACCACATGGAGCTGGACCTCAGTCTTCCTGCAATCAGACCAGAAAAGGTGACGTCAAAAGGAGAGGCCCAAGACTTGATGGGAGATAACTTCTAAGAAAGCCACTCTGGACTAAACTCTCTTCTCTATGAACTAAATGGTCGCTGTTTGGTATTCTCCTCAGTCTTTTCTAATGAGGACTTGGGGTCAGTCTAATTGTGGCAGGAAATACTGCACTGATCAGAGGTGCAATTTGAGGGGAAATTAGGATTACCTCATCATCTCTGTGGTTGGGGCAGAGAGAGCAGAGAGCCCCTAGGCTGCTCCGATGCTTCTTCTCGGGCCAGGAGCTGCACAAATGTGGGAAGAGTGTATATGTTTTGGGGGGGAACTTGGACAGGCTCAAGGGAGGTGATCATTAGAAAAAATCTGAGGATGAGAGTCTGGGAGGTATGGGTGAGGGCGATGCACCCACAACGCGTTATATTTTACAGCGAAGGCTGCAGAAGAAGCAAACTCTTTTGTCCACGCACACCTGCTGGGGAAGAACACGTACACCCGATTGGCTGGGGGAAACTTGTTTAAACCTGTCTGAAGGCTCTCATATATTTAATACCCCAACATACATTTGTTCAAATGGACAGAAGGCATGTGATGTTTTGACTAACCACCGACCGTATATGATACTCTGACCACCAATAACACCCGGTGGTCACAGCGAGCCTATGATGCAACCTTGGAATAATCATCTTTATCTTGCCTCTTCATAGCAGTAGTAGTAAAGAACAGACTGCAGTTTCAACTAACATTTCATAATGAATGGGCTGACTTTGGAGAGAATGTCTGAAAATGCCATGAAGCACAAGGCTCTAGCATCTGCACTGCGAAGCATTTTTATCATATTTCTTGCCCCATCATAATACTTGGCACTAAAGCTCCTGTCTCCCCCCCCAAAAAACGAACCAGATAACAAGGCAAGCTTCTGAAAGATTCTGAAAGATTCCCCTGTCCAACTATTTACCGTGGAACAGCCTCCTTTTGTCCCGGTCCCTTTAATCAGATCATAACTTTGATCCACCCACCTATCAGGAAATTAAAGGCTCTTGACTCAAGTTCTCCATTAGCTCGTAAATTTGGCCATAGTTGTGCACAGGTTGTCCTTTCCAGTGTTCCACCATTCTAGCTCTGTGCCAAGCCACGCTGCACATGTACACAGAGAACAAAGATCCAGCCCGCAAAGTACAAATTCCTGCTTTCTTCTTTGGATCTAATAGGCTTTGAACAATAGGGAATTGTTTCATTGAATGTGTTAAAACTTTTTTTTATCATGCTTCATTCCCATGCCTTCTATATTGATTGTCTCTATTGAAATCGTATAGATAGATTAATGGTAGACTTCTGAATATTGTCTAAAAAAATACACATTGTCAATTGTTATATAAAATGTATGTTTAGTTGTCAGAGATCCCACTATAATAACACCAGACACCCAAACTGCAAGGTGTGTGGGTTTTAGGTTTGCAAAGCCCTTCGTTTCCACATTTCAACACAGAACAAACAGTCTGATTCGCTAGCTGAATCTCTAGCCCTAATCTCCCTGCTTCCGATACCACAGGAAGCCCCCCATCCCCCTGTAAACCCCCTCCCTAAAGCCAAGGGCGAGCAGAGCACGCAGAGGCATACACCTCTGCCTGCGAAGAGCAAACAGGGGGATCTATATTTCACCAAAGTAGGCCCCACACTCAGGCCTGGGTACAAGTAAACAATAGTACTGAGGGTCCATAATTGATGGCACCATTCCCTTTCATACAGTAAATACATGTCAAACAGTGGGGACAAGGCGGCCAGATTACCCAAGATTTGCAACACCTCTGGATTACCCAAGAATGCCTGTCTTTGATCTCCCACCACTTAGCCTTTGATTCCCTGTAATTATTAAAAGAGGCGGCTTTTTGTGCCAGAAAAATGATAAATGACTACCGATTTCTTAATTTTGCATTGGCGGGTGGCAAAGAGACCTTATCTGTGGTGTGGTGCACATGGGCAGTAGTGACAGAGGAAAAACATGTATATGATACTTTGACTCCAAGTGTTGATTTGTAAAAAAAAAAAAAAAGAATAATAATAATTGTCAGCTGTATCTGCACCAAAACTGGTATTTTTCATCCTGTAGCTTGTTCTCCATTTTTTGTAAATAGTGAAACAACATGTTTTCAGCACATTCATTTCCATGACTGATCAAAACAAATCTTCTCATGCTCTCTGGCTCTCTGCAGCCGAAATAAACTGGTGTACAAAACATTAAGAACACCTCCCTAATATTGAGTTGCACAACTCCCCCCTCCTCCCTTTTGCGCTCAGAACAGCCTCAATTTGTCAGGGAATGGACTCTACAAGGTGTCGAAAGCGTTCCACAGGGATGCTGGCCCATGTTAACGCCAATGCTTCCCACAGTTGTGTCATGTTGGCTGGATGTCCTTTGGGTAGTGGACCATTTTTGAGACACACATACACAAACTGTTGAGCGTGAAAAACCCAGCAGCGTAACAGTTCTTGACACAAACCGGTGCCCCTGGCACCTACTACCATACTCTGTTCATAATTACAGCTCAGGATTTAACACCATAGTACCCTCCAAAATTGTCATTAGGCTCGAGACTATCGGTCTCATCCTTGCCCTG
Organism: Oncorhynchus masou masou; assembly: GCF_036934945.1. NCBI lineage: Eukaryota > Metazoa > Chordata > Actinopteri > Salmoniformes > Salmonidae > Oncorhynchus > Oncorhynchus masou. Next base: position 36,132,129 of record NC_088220.1, read on the forward strand.
TGCAACTGGGACCTAGACTTTCTGACGGGCCGCCCCCAGGTGGTGAGGGTAGGAAACAACATCTCCACCCCGCTGATCCTCAACACTGGGGCCCCACAAGGGTACGTTCTCACCCCTCTCCTGGACTCCCTGTTCAACCATGAATGCGTGGCCATGCACGCCTCCAACTCAATCATCAAGTTTGCAGACGACACTACAGTGGTAGGCTTGATTACAAACAACGACGAGACGGCCTACAGGGAGGAGGTGAGGGCCCTCAGAGTGTGGTGTCAGGAAAATAACCTCACACTCAACATCAACAAAACAAAGGAGCTGATCGTGGACTTCAGGAAACAGCAGAGGGAGCACCCCCCTATCCACATCGACAGGACAGTAGTGGAGAAGGTGGAAAGTTTTAAGTTCCTCTGCATACACATCACGGACAAACTGAAATGGTCCACCCACACAGACAGCGTGGTGAAGAAGGCACAACAGCGCCTCTTCAACCTCAGCAGGCTGAAGAATTTTGGCTTATCACAGAAAACATTCACAAACTTTTACAGATGCACAATCGAGAGCATCCTGTTGGGCTGTATCACCGCCTGGTACGGCAACTGCTCCGCCCACAACCGCTAGGCTCTCCAGAGGGTAGTGAGGTCTGCACAACGCATCACTGGGGGCAAACTTCCTGCCCTCCAGGACACCTACACCACCCGATGTCGCAGGAAGGCCAAAAAGATCATCAAGGACAACATCCACCTGAGCCACTGCCTGTTAACCCCGCTATCACCCAGAAGGCGAGGTCAGTACAGGTGCAGTTGGGACTTAGAGACTGAAAAACAGCTTTTATCTCAAGGCCATCAGTAACATTGAGTGAGAACAGCCATCACTAACATTGAGTGGCTGCTGTGCTGACCAACTGGCAGGTGTCTTCACTGACATTTTCAACATGTCCCTGATTGAGTCTGTAATACCAAACTGTTTCAAGCAGACTACCATAGTCCCTGTGCCCAAGAACACGAAGGCAACCTGCCTAAATTACTGCAGGCTGCCTGCTATTCAGGACCTCTACGCCAGGAGGTGTCAGAGGAAGGCCCTAAAAATTGTCAAAGACCCCAGCCAGCCCAGTCACAGACTGTTCTCTCTATTACCGCATGGCAAGCGGTACCGGAGTGCCAAGTCTAGGACAAAAAGTCTTCTCAACAGTTTTTACCCCCAAGCCATAAGACTCCTGAACTGGTAATCAAATGGCTACCCGGACTATTTGCATTGTGTGCCTCCCCCAATCCCTCTTTTATGCTGTTGCTACTCTTTGTTTATCATATATGCATAGTCACTTTAACTATACATCCATGTACATACTACTTCAATTGGCCTGACCAACCAGTGCCCCCACACATTGGCTAACCGGGCTATCTGCATTGTGTCCCACCACCCGCCACCCGCCACCCACCAACCCCTCTTTTATGCTACTGCAACTCTCTGTTCATCATATATGCATAGTCACTTTAACCATATCTACATGTACGTACTTCCTCAGTCAGCCAAACTAACCGGTGCCTGTATGTAGCCTCGCTACTGTTATAGCCTCGCTATTGTTTATAGCCTCGCTACTGTTATAGCATCGCTACTGTTATAGCCTCACTACTGTATATAGCCTCGCTACTGTATATAGCCTCGCTACTGTTATAGCCTCGCTACTGTATATAGCCTCGCTACTGTTATAGCATCGCTACTGTTATAGCATCGCTATTGTTATAGCCTCACTACTGTATATAGCCTCACTACTGTATATAGCCTCGCTACTGTATATAGCCTCGCTACTGTATATAGCCTCGCTACTGTATATAGCCTCACTACTTATTTTTCACTGTCTTTTTATTGTTTTTATTTTTTTACCTACCTATTGTTCACCTAATACCTTTTTATGCACTATTGGTTAGAGCCTGTAAGTAAGCATTTCACTGTAAGGTTTTATTCGGCGCACGTGACAAATAAACTTTGATTTGATTTGCTGCCAACATATTGACTCAAATCTCTAGCCAATTTAATAATGAAAAATTGGATGTAATAAATGTATCACTAGTCACTTTAAACAATGGAACTTTATATAATGTTTACATACCCTACATTACTCATCTCATATGTATAAACTGTACTCTATACCATCTACTGCATCTTGCCTATGCCGCACGGCCATCGCTCATCCATATATTTATATGTACATATTTTTTATTAATTCCTTTACACTTGTGTGTATAAGGTCGTTGTTAGACTTGTTAGATATTACTGCACGGTCAGAACTAGAAGCACAAGCATTTCGCTACACTCGCATTAACATCTGCTAACCATGTGTATGTGACCAATAACATTTGATTTGATTTGATTTGAACCTCCACCTCCAAATTGATCCCTCTCCGGAGTACAGGCCTCAAGTGCAATGCTCATTCCTTCGATGATAAACGCGAATCCGAACATCACCCCTGTTGAGACAAAACCGTGACTCGTCAGTGAAGAGCACTTTTTGCCAGTCCTGTCTGGTCCAGCGACTGTGGGTTTGTGCCCATAGGCGACATTGTTGCCGGTGCTGTCTGGTGAGGACCTGCCTGGCAACAGGCCTACAAGCCCTCAGTCCAGCCTCTCTCAGCCTATTGCGGACAGTCTGAGCACTGGTAGAGGGATTGTGCATTCCTGGTGTAATTCGGGCAGTTGTTGTTGCCATCCTGTACCCGTCCCGCAGGTGTGATATTCGGATGTACCGATCCTGTGCAGGTGTTGTTACACGGTGTCTGTCACTGCGAGGACGATCAGCTCTCCGTCCTGTCTCCCTGTAGTGCTGTCTTAGGCATCTCACAGTACGGTCATTGCAATTTATTGCCCTGGCCACATCTGCAGTCCTCATGCCTCCTTGAAACATACCTAAGGCACGTTCACAAAGATGAGCAGGGACCCTGGGCATCTTTCTTTTGGTGTTTTTCAGAGTCAGTTGAAAGGCCCCTTTAGTGTCCTAACTTTTCATAACTGTGACCTTAATTGCCTAAGCTGTTAGTGTCTTAACGACCGTTCCATGGGTGCGTGTTCATTAATTGTTTATGGTTCATTGAACAAGCATGGGAAACAGTGTTTAAACCCTTTACAATGAAGATCTGTGAAGTTATACAATGAAGATCTGTGAAGTTATTTGGATTTTTATAAATTATCTTTGAAAGACAGGGTCCTGAAAAAGGGATGTTTCTTTTTGCTGAGTTTATGAAACTAAGGTTGCTTAATTGCATTGTCAATATCGATCCTAGAGTGAATGTGAGTAAACAATGAGACTGGTGGAAAAGTTTTTTCTCCTTAAGGAGTTCCATAAGCCAGGGCAGGCAATGGCTGTCAGTTGCCAGTTGCATGCTACGGAAGGAGATACTGAACCAAGATGAAAGACCGCCTGCATGCAGGGACAAGGGAGAAGATGAGACAGAAAGAATACATGTCTCCAAAACAATTCCATTATTGACACAGTGCAGGCAATAAGGGCCCTTTTTTTAAAACCCCATCAAAGTTCTTTACGGGAGGCCAAAATGAAAATAATGTGCTAGGCTACGGCTACTGGCTCGTGCAGCATCAAAGAGTTGCCTTCATCTCTTAGCCGAGCTCAAAACCTTTTGGGGCATCTCGGCTTTGATGTGCCGATTACCTGGATACGTCGGCGGGACGTTATTGGGCTAGGTGAGCCACCGTGTTCTGTGAGGACAGCCCAGTGCCCGGCGGCGTTCCGTTTGCTCAACCTGCATGCTGCCTGGGATTTGGCTGCTGCGCCCTCAGGTTCTGTGCCAAGCATGTTTTCCCTCGGCCCCCATCCTTTTAAATGTCCGTGAAGATAAGATGGGGTGTGGGATAATTGAGAAGGGCAGCTCTCCGTGTGGAGTGCAGACACAGTAGATGAGAAGTGTGGTGCCTGTGCCTTTTGGGGTTTTGTGTTTCAAAGAGAGGTGAGTCGGCAAGGAAATGTTGGGAGTTTTCTGTGGAGGCATATGTAGTAGTGGCCTTGTCTAGTGCACGCTGGACACAATGTCATTGAAGTGATATTTAATGTAGATACCAAACTTTCACCATGACATGGTTATTGTAGCATAACAGTTGTTTAAATGACTACAAGCTCAATGATCCCAGATAACAAATCTCTTGAAGGAATGGGATTGAGAAATTTGCAGCTCAGGGGTATAATTCTAGGGGCGTCGAATGTTCAGTTTGCTGCAAGTCACTATGGAAGCTCTAGTCTAGAGTGCCCAGTTCAATTGTGTTTCGGAGCATGTTTTAACTCTCTCCATGGTTAAAATAGTAAGAAAATAGATGTCATTGTTGTAAAAACCTGTAAGTGTGCTTAATTTACTAGCATCTGTATTTAAGTATTATATATTACACTGTTTTCCTTTTGGTGGACAGAACTTGTTACTACATTACACAGAATAACAATTTTTACCACATAAGAATGACAGGAAATACACATCATTTTTTTTTACCTCGGATTGGTGAGTTTAAAGTGGCATAAAAACCTATTACATAAAACAGATCAATATTTTGGGTTTAGTACCAGTGTTTTAGCATATGCACCTGTCTGTAGTGGGACTTATGCTTCATTCATGACAAGTCGGAAAACTTGGAACCTTGCAAGTGACTCGGGATGGCACAAGTTATTTGCGAAGAGCTTCCTATTGGTTGATTCTGCTACTTTCCAAGTGGGAAACTCGGGTATTTCTCTACAACGAGCTTCCAAGTCAGAAATGTTTGAGTGCAGGCTCGTGCAGGAAAGTGGGAAACTCGGGTATTTCTCTACAACGAGCTTCCAAGTCAGAAATGTCTGAGTGGGCTTCCCTGGTGGCGCAGTGATTAAGGGCGCTGTACTGCAGCGCCAGCTGTGCCACCAGAGACTCTGGGTTCGTGCCCAGGCTCTGTCGTAACCGGCCGCGACCGAGAGGTCCATGGGGCGATGCACAATTGGCCTAGCGTCGTCCATGTTAGGGAGGGTTTGGCCGGTAGGGAAATCCTTGTCTCATCACGCACCAGTGACTCCTGTGCAGGCTAGGCGCAGTGCATGGTGTTTCCTCGACACATTGGTGCGGCTGGCTTCCGGGTTGGATGGCGCTGTGTTAAGAAGCAGTTCGGCTTGGTTGGGTAGTGTATCAGAGGATGCATGACTTTCAGCCTTCGTCTCTCCCGAGCCCGTACAGGAGTTGTAGCGATGAGACAAGATAGTAGCTACTAAAAACAATTGGATACCATGAAATTGGGGAGAAAAAGGGGTAAAATAAAACAAATGTCTGAGTTGCGAAAGGGCATGAATGCAGCTCTCATTTTCAGACCACGGTGGCAAGACAAAATGTGGGGGTTCTTCCTACAAACGTCTTTGGCCTCAATATTATACACCGATTTCAGGGTCAAAGTATCACTCAAATGTGAGCCAACTCGTCGCTATTTAGAAATCGATGTCTTGTTGGCTGTCTGACATAAATAGTCTTACAGAGATATATACTCCCGTTCAAAAGTTTGGGGTCACTTAGAAATGTCCTTGTTTTTGAAAGAAAAGCACATTTTCTGTCCATTAAAATAACATCAAATTGATCAGAAATACAGTGTAGACATTGTTAATGTTGTAAATGACTATTGTAGCTGGAAACGGCTGATTTTTAATGGAATATCTACATAGTCGTACAGAGGCCCATTATCAGCAACCATCACTCCTGTGGTCCAACGGCACATTGTGTTAGCAAGAGGACAAGTACATTAGAGTGTCTAGTTTGAGAAATAGACGCCTCACAAGTACTCAACTGGCAGCTTCATTAGAAAGTATTCGCAAAACACCAGTCTCAACATCAACAGTGTAGAGGCGACTCCGGGATGCTGGCCTTCTAGGCAGAGTTGCAAAGAAAAAGACATATCTCAGACTGGCCAATAAAAGGAAAAGATTAAGATTGACAAAAGAACACGGACACTGGACAGAGGAACTCTGCCTAGAAGGCCAGCATCCCGGGGTCGCCTCTACACTGCTGACGTTGAGACTGGTGTTTTGCGGGTACTATTGAAAGGAGCTGCCAGTTGAGGACTTGTAAGGCGTCCGTTTCTCAAACTAGACACTAATGTGCTTGTCCTCTTGCTCAGTTGTGCACTGGGACCTCCCACTCCCACAGCTGGTGCTCTTCTGTGAAGGGAGTAGTACACAAGATCTTCAGTTTTGTGGCAGTTTCTCGCATGGAATAGCCTTCATTTCTCTGAACAAGAATAGACTGATGAGTTTTGGAAGAAAGTAGTTCTTTGTCATTTTGAGCCTGTAATCGAACCCACAAATGCTGGTGCTCCAGATACTCAACTAGTCTAAAGAAGGCCAGTTTTATTGCTTCTTTAATCAGAACAACAGTTTTCAGCTGTGCTAACATAACCACAATAGGGTTTTCTAATGATAAATTAGCCTTTTAAAATGACAAACTTGGATTAGCTAACACAACGTGCCATTGGAACACAGGAGTGATAGTTGCTGATTGTCACGGATCCCTCCGGAACTTTCATTACGCACACCTGTCCCCTGTTCCCACTGATTAGTACTTGTATAAGTGTGCCCTTTGGTTTCCAGTGGGCTGTTGATTATTGTTACAATGTCCATTGGTGTGTGTGAGTACCTGTGCTGTGTGTTTTGGCTTTCGTGCCATTGTGCAGATGATTATGAGTCTCGTCCTGTGGGTTAATCATTGTGTGTTATTTATTTGAGGTACTCCTCGTTCTTTTCTTTTGGGTTTCTACCCTGTGTTTTGTCATGTGTTTGTTTGGTCTTCGTCCCCGTGCCGTTACATTGCACGCCGTAATTTGGGCTTAAGGAAAAACCTTATTACGCATTCCTGCGTCAGTCTCCCGATCCTTCATTCCAACATAACATTGATAATGGGCCTCTGTAGATATTCCATTAAAAATCAGCTGTTTCCAGCTACAATAGTCATTTACAACATTCACAAGGTCTACACTGTATTTCTGATCAATTTGATGTTATTTTAATGGACAGAAAGTTATTTTCTTTAAAAAACAAGGACATTTCTAAGTGACCCCAAACTTTTGAATGGTAGTGTAGATAAATGGCTACTACAAGTTCACACCTATTGACTGATATACATGTATGTGGTACACCCAAGTTCATTAAGGTTTGTCTCTTAGAGTTTAAACAGAATTTGTTGGCATGGTTATTTTCCCAGTTCCATTTATTTCAATATAATGTCAAGTGATTAATTTGCCGTGCCATTGATTACAGTAGAACAAGCTAATAAATTCCAGTTTAGTGGCCACTTGGTAACTACTGGTGCGTGTGCAGTTTAAGGTACTCAAAAAGAAAAATACAAGTATCCTGAACACAAGTTTGACAGATGTAGTCATATGTAGAGTGTAATTCTTATGTTTGGGTCTTCAAAATATCACAACTTATTTCATCATATTGATTATGAATTTGGACAATTAAAAATGGGTGTTTAGACACTGGGCAAAAAAAAAACTAAAATCCATGACAAGCAGCAGCAGTATCATTTTCAGCTCATGTTTTAGTAATAAAAATTCAATTAACAATTCAAATGTACCATTTATAACAGGATTCCACTTAATCAGGTAAAAACTACTGAATGAGCTCAAAAACATTCTATGATGAACTGATTTTGATTCATAAAATTGTGAAAATATGTTTGCCCTGCCTAGTAATTATTCTGTTCAATGAGGAATTGTTGGTGAACTCTGGGTACATGTAATAAATCAACTTATCAAGACCTGATTATGTGAGAGACCACCTACTCCCTCCATGTAAGGGAGGTAAGAGAGGCCCAGCAGAAGGTAAAGATGAGGAAGAGGGAAAAGGAGACCGTGAGAGTTCTGGGGTTTGACAAATTACACACGAGCCAGAGAAATCAGAAAACAATGGCAAAGTGTTGCTGCACTAGGTCCTCCACTACAGAGAAAACCAACACACACCAACACACAGCCAATAGGATTGTTGGAGGTTTTGATTTCTCATTACAAGTTCACTGGTTCTTAAGGACTCAGTGGCAGAAAGTTACTTACACTCATTCATGCTCTCTCTCTCTCTCTCACACACACACACACACACACACACACACGCACACACACACGCACACACACACGCACACACGCACGCACGCATGCACGCACACACACACACACACAAACACACCTACACTCATATACCTACCTTAAACTTTACAGAGACAGGGCTTGGATTGTAATCAAATATGACCACTCAGTCCAGCTTGGTTGACGAATGAGCTAATAGGCTGTACCCACCAAGAGAGCATGATGCAAGTAGGCCTATGTATGTTTTAAGAGAATATAGTAGGCAATGTGCTGGGCATTTCCTGCTGGGGAGGCCTAAAGGGCATTTCACCACATCATCCATTCTGCACTTCAAAAACAGCCCTTGGAGCACTGCCCGGGGGCTTTCGCCATTAACTTGCCACTTGGCGGCCAACTGCAGGGAGCAGCAGAGACAAAAGCCACTGCCCATCCCTGCATGCTCTGATTGCTCCAAGAGGGCCAGGGCTAAAAATCTGTGTGCCCTCACTGAGACGGGATGAGGCCTCGGTTTGGCATGGCGGAGCGTAGATTCCCCTGCAGAATGTTTGGTTGTATTTGGCGCAGGCCATCCAGGACTGGGTATTTATCAGTTCTGTGAATGCCAGTCAATTGATTCAGTGTGCAATGTTGGAGGCTTCTTTGCTGTTTTGTTGAAGACGTTGACATTCCACAGATTCAAATTGAAATCAAATATCAAATCGGGAGATGAGACCACACTCAAAGACGTGCAGCAGGCTATGTTCTAGTGCTATTTCAACATGTTTTCTCTTTGTGGTCCAATGCTCTACCATGTATTCCCAAACTTGGGTACGGGTACCACCAGGAGTACAACCAATGCAGTCGAGGGTACGCCAAATAGAAATGTGAATCAAATTTTTTTAAATACAATTTCTATATAAAACAATTCTTCACATTTTCAAACAGTCAATTTAGTAAGGCCCGTGTCCATAGAGACACATTTCCAGCTCTACTGGTAGTACTGCTACTACCAGCAGTACTACACCTGCACCTGTCGACGACACAAGTTGTTCTGCTTCCACAAGAACATCCAATGTTAGCATCAGTAATTCTACATTTGTTGTTAGCCTAGCTAGCATGTACGCTGACCGTTGTGAATCTGATGCAGCCGAAGAGCTGCTGCCCACATACCCGGGAAAGCAACGAACAACAGACAGGGATGTTGGACCGTCAAAGAGCCGCAAATATGATGAGAACTACATTGATTTGGGGTTCATATATTGGGAGTAGTGCGTTTCCTCAACCAGTGTGTTATATATGCAAAAGTACTTTTTTTACAACTCGATGAAACCTACACTTTTGCGCAGACATTTAGAAACAAAACATGCCAAATTGAATAATAAAGCCACAGGAGTTTTTTGAGCGAGAATTAAGACGACTTTCGAATAGTAAAACAGGCATAAAAGCAACAGATACCATTAATAAGAAGAGTCTAGTGGCTAGGACAGGCATGCCCCATACTATTGTTGAGGCCAAAAAACTATACAGACAATATCTTCATCAAACAACACTGTTTTACGACACATCAGTGACCTGGCAGGAGATGTTTTGAAACAATTACTGCTTTGCATACAAGCCAGTGAATTCTATGCATTACAGCTGGATGAGTCAACAGACATGGCGGGCCTGGCACAGCTCATGGTATATGTCCGTTACATTTATGGGGGGTTTATTTTTTTATTTGACCTTTATTTATCTAGGCAAGTCAGTTAAGTACACATTTTTTATTTTCAATGACGTCTAGGAACAGTGGGTTAACTGTCTTGTTCAGGGGTAGAACGGCAGATGTTTACCTTGTCAGCTTGGGGATTTGATCTTGCAACCTTTCAGTTACTAGTCCAACACTCTAAATACTATGCTACCTGCTAATGCGTGTGCAAGCATTTGCTTCCGACGCCACTTGGGTACACTGCAGCATCCACCAAGAGGCTCTTGCTGCCAAGGGAATGCCTGACAGCTTGAAAGATGTTTTGGACACTGCTGTGAAAATGGTTAACTTTCTCAAAGCAATGCCCCTGAACACTTGTGTATTTTCTGCACTATGAAATTATATGGGCACCGACCATGTAGCGCTTTTACAACATACAGAAGTGCGCTGGTTTTTAAGGGGCAAAGTATTGACTTTTTTTAAAAATTGAGAGTTGAGCTTAAAGTTTTCTTTACTGATCATAATTTTCACTTGTCTGACCGCTTGCATGATGACGAGTTTATCACACAACTGGCCTATCCGGGTGATTTTTTCTCGCCTGAATGATCTGAATGTAGGATTACAGGGACTCCATCCAGTTTGTTTTTTTGTGTGCAAATGAACTCAAGCTTACAGATAATGTCAAATGTAAGATAGTGAAGCACCTGAGTGAGTTGGGTGCACAATTATGTAGGTACTTCCCGATGACACAAACAACTGGATTCGTTATCCCTTTCATGCCCTGCCTCCAGTCCACTTACCGATATCTGAACAAGAGAGCCTCATCAAAATTGCATCAAGTGGTTCTGTGAAAATGTTATTTAATCAGAAGTCACAGCCAGATTTCTGGATTGGGCTGCGCTCAGAGTATCCTGCCTTGACAATTCGCGCTGTTAAAACACTGATGCCCTTTGCAACAACGTACCTATGTGAGAGTGGATTCTCGGCCCTAAATATAGACACAGACTATGTATACAGTATATGTATACAGTATATGGTGTTTCATCTTTGGACATCTCCTTCTTGCCTGGCAGGTGTTGGAATTAGATAAACCCATCATTTCAAATAAAAGTGCAGAGAAGTGAAGTGGATTTACAGACTGTCCAAGAAAAAAAGGGTCCCATTGTCCATTTCCTATGTGAGGTAATGATAATAAATGAAAGGCTTTTCTCTCCCTTTTTGACGTCTCTCGCTCTCTCTCCTCGCTGACGTGTTTTGCCATACTGCGATCTCCTGTGTCTCCGGGCCCTCAGGTTATTTGGATATGGCATGGAGTCAAAGCTCTGTCAATCAGATAAGCACTGACCTAGCAGGCCTCATAGATAAGACATTACACAGCAAGAGGAAACGGCAGACAGTGGGGACACAAGGCCGACTACAAAGGCTCAGTGAAGCGAGGCTGATCACGACGGCTCTTCAACCACATAGGGCTGCCAAGAATGAAGTATCGCTTGTCCCAATTTAAAATGACTGGATCAAATCTGGATCTGGTGGATACTTGTCTCTCTTTAAGCATCTGCCTTCAAAATCCCTCCCATTTTCAGGGTACAGAACCCAGTTTCAACCGGCATCTCCTCGTTTATGTGAGGAGCTGTAACTTAAAATGTTGGTGTAAATCATGTACTTATACCCAACATAGATTGAATTAGGCCTACAGTTTTTGATCTTGCACCAAAAATAAGTTACATTTGAGTAGACAGGCTTACTCTAACCATAATGCCAATGGGGTGCAAGAAACACTGAATGCATATTTCCATTGGTGAATGAGTGCTCGTGTGCGACATTGAGAAATTACAAAAGGGTGAGACAAGGATGTGCTTTTGTTTAAGTCAACATTTGGGTGGTCCACAGATAGAAATGCACTGGGGGGGATTCCCCTACGAATTCTAAATAAACTTTGAAGAGTACCCAGAGCACTTTCCATCAGGAGTCACTCAAAAGTAAAACATTAATAAAGGTATACTTTATAGATGCTGCTCCTCTGAAACGTCTCACAGCAAACTTGTGCTCAAAGCAATCATACAACATAATTCACGACCCACTGGTAAACACACTGGTAAATATGACACACACGACATGAAAGACAATATGGGGTTGTGATGTCTAAACATTCACCTAAGCGAAAATGGGTTAAATACTAAAGGACACAATAGTTTGATAATTATGTAATTATAATTCATAATTATGCAACAAGTAGAAGAAACAATCTCTTCTGAATATAGCACAAAGTGTAGCCAACCCTTGTAGATGAGTAGCTTATGCTCCCTAACCATAGTGGTGATGTGAAAAACTATTTATATGGACAATTTCTACTTAAAATGTTGGCGTTGTCTAAGAATATTGAATTGTATGCTTCCAGTGCCATCTACTGACAAGAGACAGGGAGCACAGAGCCTACCGTTCAAGGCTATAGTCTGCCATAGCGGACACATAATAATACCCATAAAAACACGGAAATTGTTCCAATGGATTTTCCAACATTCCTTTTTCACATTGTGAATTTTTCAACAAGATAAATGTAATAAAGTGTGTGTTTGGTGTAGGTTTACTTTGGCGTGACATTTTGATAGAGGCATAATTCTCTCTCGGACAAGGTGAGTTTTATCAATGTAATTGCCTCAATTTACTCTCTAAAATTCACAATGCTAATTATTGATAAAAGTTACCTTGTCTGAGTGAGATTTGCGCAGTTATCAAAACGTCACGGTGAGACTACACGAAACACAGACCTTACAATGAAGTCATTTTAAAATCCCAGATGGAAAAATGAATTGTGGAAAAAGATTGGAACCATTTCCATGTTTTATGACTCATACTGTGGTACTCAATTCACAGGGAGTTTCTCCATTGGGGCTGACAGCTTTTCCAGCTGGGACACTTACTAACTATCACCTTAATTGGCTGCACCTGATGTGCTTATCAAGGCTTCCTGGCATCACAGCACTTGGATATGGTTGTTGCTGCCACCTGAGGGACGGAATGTGGAAGTGTATCCTGGTAGAGCGTGTTGACTAACTGTATGATTAGACTAAACCCCCCCCCACCATAACACTATTGTGGAATAGGAGAAAAGCATGCACACATTTCTAACCAATACACTACTTATCCTTTGATCTAGCACAATAGCACAATAAGATACATTTGTTTTTACCACTTCAACACACATATTTTGGGGTTCCACCTCTATAAAAGTCATTCCAATTAGACTGGTTTGGATTTCTCCCTATCAATAAAAAACAATATGGTGCAGAGCGTTCGACTTGGCGCCGCTAAAACCATTGACAACTGCGTGCCATTTTCAATATCATCACCTCTTGAAAAGCATAGTCAGAACTACACATTTCTGATTATTCCACATGTATCTCTATCATTTACATTTACATTTAAGTCAGAGTTATACAGCAAGTAACTGCATGTTTTTTATGATCAGTAAACATCAATTGATCATGTATTTTCATATATACGTAGGGGTAGTTATCGATTTGGCATGTAGCTAGCTTGCTAAGCAAACAAGGTGTAATTTAGCATGCTTCATCAGAATTTAGGCTTTTGGAAAGAGCTTGACCTCGGCAAGTCTTTGTACTGGTAAAGTTGTCAATCGGACTTCTGTCATCACAACAGATGGCAAAGCCATCCGTGTCTTTTCCTATGAGATGATGCACACATACTTTTAAGACTTCATGGGGTTTTATTTGAATGCTACCACCCACCGGCATGGCATGCCCATAAACGTGACACCTGCCCTGTACCTAAGCCAAAGGAAGATACAGGTCTTCCCCAAGTTGGGTCGCACGGAGCGCCTGCTTCTTCTGATCTGACTCAACAGCACCACCCAACCTGAAACCACCCATGGATCAGCAAAAGCGCCTGCTTCCACCCTATAAAAAAATCTAAATCCCACTGCACCAAACACCTTTATCATACCCATGCCCATCAATGCAAGGCTTGGGATCCAAGCTCAGGCCCTGAAGCAAGGATATGCATATTCTTGGTACCATTTGAAAGGAAACACTTTGAAGTTTGTGGAAATGTGAAAGGAATGTAGGAGAATATAACACAATAGATCTGGTAAAAGATAATACAAAGAAAAAAAAAGTCATTCCTTTGTATTTTTTTGTACCATCATCTTTGAAATGCAAGGGAAAGGCTATAATGTATTATTCCAGCCCAGGTGCAATTTAGATTTTGGCCAATAGATGGCAGCAGTGTATGTGCAACGTTTTAGACTGATCCAATGAACCATTGCATTTCCGTTCAACATTTTGTACCAAGACTGCCCAAATGTGCCTAATTTGTTTAGTAATAACTTTTCATGTTCAAAATTGTGCACTCTCCTCAAACAATATCATGGTATTATTTCACTGTAATAGCTACTGTAAATTAGATGCAGTTAGATGACCAAGAATTTAAGCTTTCTGCCAATATCTGATATGTCTATGTCCTGGGAAATGTTCTTAATACTGCAACCTCATGCTAATCACATTAGCCTACATTAGCTCAACCGTCCCGTGGAAGGGACATCAATCCCAAAGAAGTTTTTTTTTTTTTTTTTTTTTGTGTGAATTTTACCCCCTTTTTCACCCCAATTTCGTAGTATCCAATTGCTTTTAGTAGTTACTATCTTTTCTCATCGCTACAACTCCCGTACGGGCTTGGGAGAGACGAAGGTCGAGAGTCATGCGTCCTCCGAAACACAACCAAACCAAGCCGCACTGCTTCTTAACACAGTGCTCATCCAACCCAGAAGCCAGCCGCACCAATGTGTCGGAGGAAACACCGTGCCCCTAGAGACCTGGTCAGCATGCACTGCGCCCAGCCCGCCACAGGAGTTGCTAGTGCGCGATGAAACAAGGATATCCATACCGACCAAACCCTCCCACCCTGACCATAGTTTGTATGTTTCTATGTTTCTATGTTTTGTTTGGTCAGGGTGTGATATGAGTGGGAATTCTATGTTGGATGTCTTGTTTGTCTATTTCTATGTCTGGCCTGATTGTCTCTGTTTGGGAACCATATTTAGGTAGCCTGTTTGGTGTTGGGTTTTTGTGGGTGATTGTTCCTGTCTCTGTGTTTGCACCAGATAGGGCTGTTTTAGGTTTTCGCACGTTTATTGTTTTTGTTAGTCTATTCATGTATAGTTTTTTCTTTATTAAAGAACCATGAATAGAAACCACGCTGCATTTTGGTCCGCCTCTCCTTCAACTCAAGAGAACCGTTACACTAACCTGGACGCTAGGCCAATTGTGCATTGCCCCATGGACCTCCCGGTCGCGGCCGTCTGCAACAGAGCCTGGGCTCGAACCCAGTGTCTCTGGTGGCACAGCTAGCACTGCGATGCAGTGCCTTAGACCACTGCGCCACCCTGGAGGCCTAAAAAAAGTTATTTAAAGGGATACTGCGAGATTTCAAGATTTTGGTTGTTTCTCTACTTACCTAGAGTCAGACAAACTCATTCCATGGAGGGCCGAGTGACTGCAGGTTTTCGCTCCTCCCTTAGAGACTGGTTAGCTGACAACTTTACAAAAACGATGAGCATGGTTCAATGGGGGCGTGACATCCGTGTGCTGTTATGATTCAGGATCACAGAGAACGATAGAGGCCTCTAGTGACCATAAGGCTGTATTACAAACTTATTGGCTGATCCTTCCTGATGACCCTGTTGGAACCATGTCCAACTTGGTCATCAGGAGGGATCAGCCAATCGTGAAGAAGAAAATTGAATACTTTAAAATGGAGATAGCCTCAATGGCGCTTCCCATGCTGTAACAGATGCCATAATGGCACGGATACAATGATGAGGCCTCTTTCCAGCTCTATGTTCTTGATGGCCAGATAGCTAGCAACAATGACAAGAGGCTGCCATGTGGGGAATCGTTGGTGGCTCGTTTCAACTAGTTTTATCTTGTTATTGATACCATGTCTTGTTTTGAGGTGTTTGACTGATCTCACGTCTATGCTAATATGGCTAAAATTAGTTAGCTAGCTAACCAACAACTGTAACGATGTATTTGAGAGACCATAAGTGCTAATTGTGCAAATGTATTTATGCTTTTGAATAACTGTTGGAGACTAAATATAGTTTACATGTTATCAACAATCGAAGCCAACCCTGTCTGTTTTGCCCCATAGTTGTGCACACCAGTGGAGGCTGCTGAGGGGCGGACAGCTCATAATAATGTCTGGAACGGTGCAAATGGAATGGCATCAAACACATGGAAAACATGTGTTGGATGTATTGGATCCCATTCCACAAATTCCGCTCCAGCCATTACCACGAGGCCATCCACCCCAAATAAAGTGCCACCAATCTCCTTTGGCACACATGTCGGTTTTTGTTGCTAAACAACCAACCCGTCGATACTTGATTGATGAATTGAGGTCACTGATTAGTAAGGAACCCCCCTCACAAGGTTGTCTAGGTCTTAATTGAAAAGACAAAACAAAACCAGCAGACACTAGCGCCTTGTCCATGGAAGGAGTTTGACACTCTTGGGTTAGTTAGAATGTCTATTTCTCTGCTTTGAGATGAGCTTGCTACTGTTCCCAGTAATTGTGTTAAGCTAACAATATGCAGATTTCAACTGTCTCCAAGCTACACGCAGAGACATGCAAATGGTATCCATGAGTTAGTCTGACGGCATTGGAGTTAGAGGTTTCGCTCACAGACAGAGTGACAGTGACAACAAAGGAGAACAAGGAGAAGCAGAGACAGAGCGACAGCAGAGATAAATAGCACAACAGGGAGGAAACAGAGTTTTTACATGTTGTATTTGTCTTAAACATGAGCTGGTTAAAAAGAGCTGTTAAAAATCATGTTTAGCCAATCATAGGTAGAGTAAAAGTTGAGGAACACTGCACTATAGTGTACTATCTATGTTAATGCCCCGGGCTGAATCTTTGTCCAAGTCTGTCCCTGGACGTAATTAAGCACTTGTGTAATGAGAAAGATGCTGTGTTTTCCCAAGCAAAAAAAACGTTTTATTTGCATTTCCAATGAAAATATATGTATGTTGTTTCTGGACTATCCACCATGCTGCCTGATTGACAATATGTCCGAGCGGAGCAGATTATTGTTCGATTTTAGAAGGGCGCTCCTCCCTCACCGCTTTTGCCCTTTCTCGTCACGGGCCATAGACCGGTGCTCTGCAGATCAGCATAATGGAAGCCGCCCAGTGGTAAACGGCCTGAGTGGGACATCTTCATTAATCCACCATCTTTGATGCTCTTCCACCCGGAAATAAGCAGCATTTTTAAAGATGGCGGAGCAAGGGCCAATGGCGATAGCTATGCGGCTAAGAAATCAACTCCAGTCCGTATATAAGCTCGACCCTTTACGAAATGAGGTAGGTAGCAATTAGTTTCGGACTCTATAGACGCGACAAGACCAGTAAGAATTGTTGAAGTTAAATAGAGCTGATAACTACGACATAACTACGACGAGGAAAAGCAGCAATGCGAGCGCTTCCTCCTGTCACCAAAGTGATGGAGAGAGAGCTGCCTACGTGTGCGCAGGCGTGTAAGAATCTACCCATGTTTTCTGGGCAGCTACTGCAAGGTCCTTCGTGCAAATGTGTACCGTTAACTCCCCGGTTTTACACATGTAACGGTCTACTTTATTCGTTAAAAGACGCATTTGCGTTTTGGATAATGGAAATTAGTTTATAGGTAGCTAGCTAATTGTGTTTACTAGGCTAGCTAGCTTCTGGTGACGGACTTATCGAACCTTGCTTGTAAAAATGACGAATATTTGTCTTACCTGTGTCCTTTATTTACAATTCCATGTGTAGCGTACTGGGTTGCTAGCGATAACTTACAAATAAAGATGTATAGATTCTACACTGTTATTATTGACATTGTGTTAGCTTACGTTAGCATAATAGATACTCTGCTACAATGTTGCAGCCACCTGACACGCCAACCTCTGTGTGTGTGTGTGTGTGTGTGTGTGTGTGTGTGTGTGTGTGTGTGTGTGTGTATTGGTTACATACTACACAAATTTTGCAGATGTTATCGCAGGTCCAGCGAAATGCTTATGTTTCTCGCTCCAACAGTTCAGTGAGAACTAGCAGTGCGAAACAAAACAAACAAATCCCCAAAGTGAGAAATATCAACCTAGTGGAAAAGAGCAATCATCATATTGTTATTCGAATAAACTCATCAGCCTGTCTTCTCTAGAATGTAAACATTCTAGCTCGTTTTTGACATTAATGTAATACATTGTTGCTGCTCAGAAAATAATTCAAGAAAATGAAGGTATACTTTCTACTCGAGATTTCAATAGCAACGTTATTATTGTTGAAGGAGGAAGTCAAGTTGAAGATCAAAGACCTGAACGAGCACATAGTGTGCTATCTCTGTGCTGGGTACTTCATCGATGCCACAACTATTACAGAGTGTCTGCATACATGTAAGTGGGCCCAGCCTGTGTTTTCAATGTTTTGGCTTCTTGCCCTCTGAGAAATGGGCAAACTGTTATAGACATGTGTATAAACCCTTGATTGCTGATGCCTTATTGGCACTCTCCAGAAGAAGTTGTCCTGCATAGGAATAAATGGAATTCTACAGTATTTACATTAATTGTTTCAAGGACAATATTACATTTATTTAAAGGGATACTTCTGGATGTTATTTACTTCCCCAGAGTCCAATGAACCTGTGGATACCATTTTGATGTCTCTGTGTCCAGTATGAAGGAAGTTGGAGGTATTTTTGCATGCCAATGCTACCTAGCCTCAGCCATTGCGCTAAAGATACCCATAGACTTCCAGCCGTTACCACAACTACTTCTAACATCGTTCATACTGGACCCTGAGACATACAAATGGTATCCAATCCCGAACTATCCCGTGAAGTATTTGTTGTTGTAGTGGGGACAGTAACATTAGAACTTTACAAAAATTATACTTTGAGGATGGCTCATGTAAGTATGGATTAAGGTGTCTGTAATATAATAAATGTGGCAAAAATGAATGTAAACATTAACAATTGCATTTCTATAGAATCCAAAATATTTGTTACAATGTTGAGGGATTGCCAAGATGGAGGTGCAGTGGGTTCATAACAGCGCCCAATGTCAGTCATCTAGTGTGTGTGTGTGTATATATATATATATATATATATATATATATATATATATCAATCAATCAATCATTGGTCCTAGCCTACTTATTGCCTGTGAATGCATAGTTGTATAGTACATTTTAATGTTATTATTAAATAACATTAATGGTTAATGTCTCTTCTGCTTCTATTTCAGTCTGTAAAAGTTGTATTGTGAAATACCTCCAAACCAGCAAGTATTGTCCAATGTGCAACATAAAGATCCACGAAACACAGCCTTTATTGAACCTGAAATTGGATAGAGTGATGCAAGACATTGTCTACAAACTGGTTCCAGGACTTCAAGAAAGTAAGTAGGCTAATACTTGTTCTCATTTTTGTTACATAGTACTTTAGTATTGGTTTTGTTGTTACACAAGTCGAATAAAGAACAGTCGCTATTTATCCTGTGTACTTTGGAGAGAAAATAGCTCTCAACTCCTAATTGGAACAGCGTTAGTAAAACTTCAGGAGGAAGCAGCATTGCATTGTTAGCCATTTAGCATGGGTTGAGTTTTTTGTATGTGGATGTCCTTTATTTTCTGTTCTTTGTAAACAGGTGAGGACAAGCGAATTAAAGAATTCTATCAGTCGCGTGGGCTTGAGAGAGTTGTCCAGCCCTCTGGAGAAGGTAAGCCTTTACAGGGAAATGTTTTACCTAATTTCACGTTTTGTGAATGTCCAGCTTTTCCCCCAATGTCATGATATGTTATTCGTTTGAAATGGTATCTGTGTGTGTCACCCCTAGACTCCATACCAGATGCTACAGGATTACCTTTCACCACCTTTGACCATTCCAAGGCCCACTTTTACAGATACGACGAGCAGGTCTCGCTTTGTCTAGAGAGGCAAAGGTAAGCTTCCGTGTCATGCCTTGACAAAACTATTCGCAGACCACTGGACTGTAAACAAATTATATTTCAAGTGGTGGATTATCACTGTTAGACTTAAGTGTCGAAGTTCAGTCTTTTGGTTCTATATCCCCAATCAGTGTTTCCTCTAGCTGGCAATTGACATATTTTGACCATTGTAAAAATACATAAAAGCCAACAATTTAAAAACATTGTTAACCCAGAATATATCCTAATGAAAAATAAATATCCTCTAAAAATCACATTTGCTCTGCATGAAAACTGGTTCAGGTTGTCTTTCAATTGCATCTCTTTACTCTGCCCTTCTCTGCCGGTTTGTCTCTCACTCATACACACAAACTTGCAACATTGCATGAACTGGTACTGGCTTGTCCATGACAGGGGGAGAAGTATTCATATATTTTATGACATTTTGCTAGATTTATCTCCCTAAAATCTCTCTAATAAAATAAAAATAATTTACAGAAATGTACAGTCCACCAAGGAGGAGTATTTAGATAAAGTAATCTTGCTTCCTCTAATCTAATGTCTGGTCAAGTAGCCAGCTAAATGTTAAACTAGTGCAAATCACGCTAGCTGGTTGGCTACTGTACCAAGGATGGAGGCACAAACAAGTGGAAATGAAGTGACACTTAAACCGAGCATATTGACAAGCATAGCCATGGGATTTTGGGTGCACCCCCTGAAAAATGTTTTTTTTTTTTTTTCTCACAGAAGTAGTTCTCTGGGCCTTTACTAGTCTTGTATTAGCGTACCAATATAGCCATCTGGATCACAAGTTTAAAAAAATATATATATGAGTAGCAGAGGAAGGAGAAATTGCGCAAGGATCCAATGTTCACTTTGTAGACTTATTCTTCCTCCTTGCATAGCTCAATAATCATTGTCACTTCCATATCGGCAGTGGGCACTCCTAAAAGAAAATCCTTAGTGTACACATTGGTTGCATTCAGATGGGTTTCTATTACAAAATGCCCCTTAAAATCCCTGTGTGTGTCATGCTTAATCATGTATTCTCTCATCCCTGCAGTTTATCTCTGTCTGGAAAAAAAGATAAGACCAAACTGACTCTTCAGGTGGGTAATGGACTTGCACCCTACCACCAGAGGTCTCTGTTGGTTTAATGTGTAGTGTTCTGTTTGGATTGAGATGAAATACAAAGAGGTCTCCATAAACAATACTTCTGTTAAGTGTCAATTGCTGATGCAATTATGTTTAATTTGAGTGTGTCTGTCAGTCCTTACTAGAATTACCCTCAAATGTTTTGGTATTTCTCTTTATTTACGTAATAATTTGGATTCATACGTGTGTTGAAGAGCAGAATCAGAGTTGTAGTAATGTTGTGGAAATGTTTCTCTGCCTCGTCTCTGCAGCAGAAGTTTGTGCGCTGCTCGGTCCGAGCCGAGGTGAGACACCTGCGTAAAGTGCTGTGTCATCGACTGAATGTGGAGAAGCACCAGGTCAGTCTACCCTCTAGCAAGACTACATTTTAAGCACATTTAAGAGGGTCATTTCAGCCCCATGTGCACTTTTGGTAAACACTCAAACACAGGAACCACATCCTATGATTCCCCAAAAATATATATATATTTTAGCCTGTTAGAGAACTGAACAAAGTTGCAACATTATATTATCTGAGTGCTTTGAATATTATACACAAGTTTAGCACATTTTGTGTCAGCTTGTGAATGTTTCAGAGAATTGAGTGCCATTGTACAGTTCACCCAGGACCAGTTATGTTTTGTCCTCTATGTGTGGTCTCCATTGCTCCACAGGTCCAGATGTTTTTCAATAATGAGTTCCTTCCAGATCACATGACCATGAAACGGCTGTGGCTCTCTCACTGGTTTGGCAAGGTACAGTGCTCTCAAGTTTAGCCAACAATTTTCATACTGAATTCCTTTACACTTGAACCAGCTTTTCCCATTTGGTCGTTTAGAAAAAACCTGCTGTGGGAGGAACATGATTGTCTCAGATTTAATGAAATAATATTCCATATCAATTTTCTGTAGTGACTTCAAATTATCCAATATCTATGGCAATTTTACTCAAACGTTCTCTAGCACAATAAGTTATTTTGTTACTTATTCAATCAAGTAGTTTGTGTTTGCGGGATAAGAGAACAAATAATCTCACGTAATAATGACAAACATACAAGAGTGCATATTTAAATTATCATGCTGACACTTGATTCATTTCTCACTACACTTTCCTTAGTAAATCCAAATATGCTTAATCGCAATGCGAGAACTTTTTTTTTTTACTTTCCTCAAATCTTGTCATCGGGTTATAATTGATTTGGGAGTTTCTTCAGAATTGTGTTAGTTTGATTTAATGTTTATGTGGGATCAATTTAGTCGTAATTAATTGGGTATTTTTATTCCAGGCTCAGCCGTTGGTCCTTCACTACACGATCAAGGACAAAAGGACAAGATAGGATTTTTTCCCCCCCTTTCTAATGACCTCAGCAGCTGTATATATTTTGTTTAATATATAGTATATTTTAATAGTGTTTGTGTACATATGTGTATTTTCCCTTTGTATTTTCTTACAAATAAATAGTGGAAAATAGTGGACAAATGTGCAGAGTTCTTTATGATAATTTCTGGATATTTGCACTGCACTTACAACATAAGCTGTATTCAATTATGGGAAACCATCAAGCCAACATCAAAATGGAATGAAAGAATGGATGCAACCATCAATGAACCAAGCAGTAATATCTCAATTCATTTTGAAAAGCTACTAATCTTGTTAGTTATGTAAGATAAAACATAGCATAATAGCATTGATGCTTTAGTAGTGAATATAATTTGAGGAGCAGAAGTATGTACACTGCTTTATAGGCCAGAAGATTAACTGTACAAATATTGTAATCTACAGTGCATTTGGAAAGTATTCAGACCCCTTGACTTTTTCCACATTTTGTTACATTACAGCCTTATTCTAAAATGTATTCAATATTTTTTTCCCCTCATCAATCTACACACAAACCCATAATGACAAAGCAAAAACAGGTTTAGACATTTTTGCAAATGTATTCAAAATAACCTTATTTGCATAACTATTCAGACACGTTGCTTTGAGACTCAATTGAGTTCCGGTGCATCCTGTTTCCATTGATCATCCTTGATATGCTTCTACAACTTGGACTCCACTTGTGGTAAATTCAATTGATTGGACATGATTTGGAAAGGCACACACCTCTCTATATAAGGCCCCACAGTTGACAGTGCATGTCTGTGCAAAAACCAAGCCATGAGGTCAGAGGAATTGTCTGAGGACCCCCGAGACAGGATTGCGTCGAGACACAGATCTGGGGAAGGGTACCCAAAACATGTCTGCAGCATTCAAGGTCCCCAAGAACGCAGTGGCCTCCATCATTCTTCATTGGAAGTTTGGAACCACCAAGACTCTTCCTAGAGCTGAGCAATCGGCTGAGAAGGGCCTTGGTCAGGGAGGCGACCAAGAACCTGATGGTCACTCTGACAGAGCTCCAGAGTTCCTCTGTGGATATATTTGTCCTAGAAGGTTCTCCTATCTCTAGCACTCCACCAATAAGGCCTTTATGATAGAGTGGCAAGACAGAAGCCACTCCTCAGTAAAAGGCACATGATAGCCCACTTGGAGATTGCCAAAAAGGTACCTAAAAGACTCTCAGACCATAACAAACAAGATTCTCTGGTCTGATGAAACCAACTCTGGCCTGAAGTTGAAGCATCACGTCTGGAGGAAACCTGGCACTATCCCTATGATGAAGTATGGTTGTGGCAGCATCATGCTGTGGGGATATTTTTCAAAGGCAGGAACTGGGTGACTAGTCAGGATGGAGGTAAAGATGAATGGAGCAAAGTACAGAGGGATCCTTGATGAAAACTTACTCAAGACCTCAGACTGGGTCGATGTTTCACCTTCCAACAGGACAACAACCCTAAGCACACAGCCAAGACAATGCACGAGTGGTCTCAGAACAAGTTTCTGAATGTCCTCGAGTAGCCCAGTCAGAGCCAGACTTAGACCTGGAAATAGTTGAGCAGCGACGCTCCCCATCCAACCTGACAGAGCTTGAGAGGATCTGCAGAGAAGAATGGGAGAAACTCCACAAATACAGGTGTGCCAAGCTTGTAGTGTCATACCCAGGAAAACTTGAGGCTGTAATCGCTGCCAAAGGTGCTTCAAAGTGCTGAGTAAAGAGTCTAAATACTAATGTATTTAAATTAGTAGTCAGGGAATTTATTTAAATTTGGAAATATTTCTAAAAACCTGTTTTTGTTTTGTCATTATGTGGTATTGTTGTGTGAGGGTGATTTTAAGCAATTAGAATAAGCCGTTAACGTAGCAAAATGTGGAAAATGTCAAGGGTTTTGAATACTTCCCGAATGCACTGTATAAGTTGACAACAAATACTGTTGAAGTTAACATACACCTTAGCCAAATACATTTAAACTCAGTTTCACAATTCCTGACATTTAATCTGAGTAAAAATTCCCTGTTTTAGGTCAGTTAGGATCACCACTTTATTTTAAGAATGTGAAATAATAGTAGAGAGAGATTTATTTCATCTTTTATTTATTTTGTCACATTCCCAGTGGGTCAGAACACTCAATTAGTATTTGGTAGCATTGCCTTTAAATTGTTTTACCTGGGTCAAACGTTTTGGGTAGCCTTCCACAAGCTTACCACAATAAGTTGGGTGAATTTTGGCCCATTCCACCTGACAGAGCTGGTGTAACTGAGTCAGGTTTGTAGGCCTCCTTGCTCGCACATGCTTTTTCAGTTCTGCCCACACATTCTCTATATAATTGAGGTGAGGGCTTTGTGATGGCCACTCCAATACCTTGACTTTGTTCTCCTTAAGCCATTTTGCCACAACTTTGAAAGTATGCTTGGGGTCATTGTCCATTTGGAAGACCCATTTGCGAAGAAACTTTAACTTCCTGACTGATGTCTTCAGATGTTGCTTCAATATATCCACAATTTTCCTCCCTCATGATGTCATCTATATTGTGAAGTGCACCAGTCCCCCCTGCTGCAAAGCACCCCCACAACATGATGCTGCCACCCCCGTGCTTCACGGTTGGGATGGTGATTTTTCGCATTGCATGTCTTCCTCTTTTTCCTCCAAACATAACGATGGTCATTATGGCCAAACAGTTCTATTTTTGTTTCATCAGACCAGAGGACATTTCTCCAAATAGTACGATCTTTGTCCCCATGTGCATTTGCAAACCGTAGTCTGGCTTTTTTTAATGGCGGTTTTGGAGCAGTGGCGTCTTCCTTGCTGAGGGGCCTTTCAGGTTATGTCGATACAGGACTTACTTTACTGTGGATATAGATACTTTTTTACCTTTTATCCTCCAGCATCTCCACAAGGTCCTTTGCTGTTTTTCTGGGATTGATTTGCGTACTATTGTTTGTACAGATGAACATGGTGCCTTCAGGCCTTTGGAAATTGCTCCCAAGGATGAACCAGACTTGGAGGTCTACGATTGTTTTTCTGAGGACTTGGCTGATTTCTTTTGATTTCCCCATGATGTCAAGCAAAGAGGCATTGAGTTTGAAGGTAGGCCTTGAAATACATCCACAGGTACACCTCCAATTGACTCAAAGTATGTCAATTAGCCTATCATAAGCTTCTAAAACCATGACATAATTTTCTGGAGTTTTCCAAGCTGTTTAAAGGCACAGTCAACTTAGTGTATGTAAACTTCTGACCCACTGGAATTGTGATTAAGTGAAATAATCTCTAAACAATTGTTGTAAAATGTACTTGTCATGCATAAAGTAGATGTCCTAACCGACTTGCCTAAACTATAGTTTAACAAGAAATTTGTGAAGTGGTTGAATAACAACTCTTAATGACTCCAACCTAAGTTTGTGTAAACGTCCGATTTCAACTGTAAGTTTAATTGAGTTCAGTGGGCCAAGTCTGGAATGATCAAATGGGTGTATTGCAAAACTAACACTGAAGAACTCTAAATTCTTGTAAATCGTGTTCTTGGAAGCACCTGTACCGTACTTCTTCATGCAGTGTGATACTTTGATGGCCTAGCTGTACATACCTCTTGATGCAATTTTTTTTTAGGCCCTTCACAGTTTTTGCTGATAAGTTTTGTTTTGATAGGAACAGTTAATGAACAAAATCTGTAATAGCCATGCCAGCATTTCTAACTCAGCCCATCTGAGTTAAATCAGTAATGCACTGTACTCAAAGCTATAACCAAATCTCCTATTAGATAACTTTTTGTTTTAATGATTGTCAGTGAGACTTTTATTCCTGATGTTCTTCCTTCATAGAGAGCAATAGTAATGGTGTCTTTTTGTAGGCACTAACCGGCCTTTGACCGGCCTGGCTCGTTGGTCAAAGCCTATGGGGACATTGTTTTGGGGGGGGGGGTGAACAGTGAAAATGTGGTCTGTAGTAAACACAAGCTTAGATCTTGTTTTGCTCTGAGAATCTTCATCTAAAGTCAATTTGAATTTTCAAATATTTATGTACTCAAAACAAGCTAAAAGACAAAAGGCTTCATAATTCATAAAGGTCATGTTTAACTGACTGATATCTCATGGAACAAAACATAAAATCTCCTAAGCCTGCGTTAACCTCAGACATTATTTTTGGCGTTTATCCCAAAACCCCATTCTTTCCCCATTTAATTTCCCCCATAGGAATGGCTGAACAAACCAGAGGTAACTCCTGTCCAGTTTTTAGGACAAGCTGTTGTGCTCTATTGCAAGTGATATCATCCCACTAAGCAACACTAGGTGGCAGACTTGATTCATTCATTACTTTTAGGTTGACAGGCAATCTTTGAGGAACAGTATTTGTGGAGCTATGGTGTTGCTTGACTACAGAATAATTTACCTTTTTGCCGTCTGACTCAACAATCATACAGGGAGATATGTGCCATTGAGTGTCTCAATGTTATTCAGTCATGCCCTGTGTTGACACCATATTCCATGTCATCTTTTGTAGCACAGTATATTTGGGCTTTAAACCAACTGATGGGTATCTGCATTATAACAAATGGCATCTTTTCATGTAATAACTAAGACTGCATGTCAAGAAATACATATCCAGTAGTACAGTATGCTAAAGAAATGACCAGTTATTTACTTAAATTATGGGGGGAAAATGCTAATGATACAATGTTTGTTTTTTGGATTCAAAGCATGCACCATTTGGTATCACAGTTACCACTTATGTCGAATTCTTAAAGTTAAAATTAATTTAAGTAAAAAATATAGTGTTAGCAATCTCCACGTAAATAACAAAGCACCACCTCAACCAATATCAACAAATACATAGCCTACTACATAAATTGTGCATCTGTGAATAAATTTTAACCATCAAGCGCAGTGGTGTTGGTGCCAAAGTCATCATGGGCCGTGGGATTTTAAAGCCTAAAAAAACTCAAATGTGGCCACCTCTGTTCAATTAAAATTTTAGATCACTCATTTGTTACTCTCCATTAGAGTTTATTTGCAAATCCTTGAAATTGTGCATGCCACAACCAGGTAAAACAGTTGTAAGCTTAAGTACTTAACAGTGTACCTCTACTGTAATTACTGTACCTACCAATGTAACAACTATGTTAATACATAGGTATTAGAGGCACAATGTAAAGTGCCCTTGACCAGTTGATCACAAAATAGTCTGTTCATCGATACTAGTAATAAGTATGGCTATGGTTATTTAATATTAGTATTATTGAAAAGCTTGATACAGACACAGGTTTGATTAAATAAAAGGATTAATGAAATATCACACCTGAGCATTTGTAACAGACTTTGTCTCAAGAAACACTGCATAACCTTATACCATTTCGTTTGAGAGAATATTACATTGCAGAATTCCCAGCGGCCCGCTCGTGGTACACTTTTTGTGTATGAAAAACGTAAAATGAAAGTCGTTGATTTAACGTGGGTAGACAAATAATGTTGCGATAACATGCTCTATATTCATAATTTTCTAAACGAATACTTGGTTTTATTGGCCACATACACACGTATGTAAACTTATGGATTTGTATTAAAGTTTATCCAACATTGTTTATGTAGACCGCGAAATACTTTTCCCTTCAAAAAAAGAGGGAACATTTGAGGCAAGCAGTGGATCAGATGCCTTACATCGTTGTGGATCACACTTCTTTACCCAAGCCGAGAAAAAAACTATTGGCCTATCTGTCCAGTTCTGGCAGAGCCGCTCCACAATGCACCTATAAAAATCGAGTTGACTTTTCAACCCCAATGATTCCAAGCGATTACACCAATTGTGCGCACTGGCGTTCCGTCTTCTCCCTGTCTGAAGAAGCCCCCTTCATCTGGTTACAAGTGTTACATATGGACCGAAAGTTATTCAAGCAGACTGCAGTTGGAACAACAAGGATGCAGGGGAGAAAGGCAACAACCCTCCTATTTCCACTGCCTCCTATTGAGATGTATTCATTAGGACCCCCATGCTAATCAATTGCTATTCATGTACGTTTTTCTAAATTGCTATTCAGAGGCGCAGATGCGTCCCATTATTGCTGCCGGCTCAGTGAAAACTTTATGTACGGTGAGACGGGTTAACCTAATCAATCATGTTGACTAGTTTGTGTTAGACGATTCAGAAACCATATGGCAGTGGAGTGCTCGCAACCTTTTTTTACGCAGCCCCTGGTCCTTACCATCTTGTGACAACTGCTAAGGGAGTAAAAATGAAGAACTTGTTTAACTGCCGCTAATTGAGCCACTTCACGCCCAACGACCAGTAGAGTAGGCCTTCTGTCAACAGAAGGATATTCATAGATCCAAATCCGGTGTACTAGGCCTAACCAATACTTTGATGTTACCAGAAGTAAAACAATATTGCGTTCTAGATAAATGTTCATGATACTGTTGCATTATTGTATTATCTCACAAATTGTAGGTTAAACCGATCCACATCGAGACACAGATAACATGAAATACCATACCCTTTATTTACATAATGCTGGTTAAATAGAATGGTACAATAAAATTAGGCATATGATGTTTAGTTATTGAATTTATATACAGCCTAATTTATGCATGTAAAAATTTGGCGATATATCTGCAACTGGATAATGATAATGGCTTTTTACATGACTGCTATTGACATTTTTTTTAATGAAATATAGCCTACATCAAGATCGATACATATCCTAGACACCAATTTTAATCTAGCCCATTTAGTTTTTTTCCAGTTCTGGGCATTTTGTAGAAGACGTGGGCCTAACCTTGGGCACATTCGAGTTTTTGGTTGATATGTCCTTTAGCAGCTGAATGTGGATGAAAAGTTAAATAATTGCCCCCCCCCCCCCCCACCCCCAGCGTTAAATGTACATATACATTTTGCAGTCATGATCCTGTACCAAAACACTAAGTATTTTTCATATCCAATTAAAATAAAGATGTAGGCTATTCCTCAAATAATTTGGTGAAATTGAAAAAGACTTTACAGTCCTATTAATAAATTAAAATGGAGAAGAGGAGAAAGTAAACTTTCCTTTTTTTAGTTTCACTTCTCCCGCCGTCAATATCCGTGCAAAAGTTAAAAATGCCCTTTCTTAAAACATGGGCCTACTGTCAATCGTCCACCTCAATCTCTTCGTCCTCCTCTGAGAATTCGTCCGTGGTTTGATCTCTGGATGAAGAGGGGGACTGTGGAAATGCTCGGTGTCCTTGTGACGACGGGGAGATGCTTCCTTGCTGGTCGTCAATGTCTTCTTCCATGGTGACTAGCTTTTGCAGGGTTTGTGGTGGTATTTTCTTTAGCGACTCCACGTCCGCTTTCATCTCTTCCAAGTCTCTCTTGAGCTTGGCCCGTCTGTTCTGAAACCAGGTGATGACCTGAGCGTTGGTTAGCCCCAGTTGCTGAGCTATCTGGTCTCGGTCGGCCGGGGACAGGTATTTCTGGTACAAAAAGCGCTTCTCGAGTTCATATATCTGATGGTTGGTGAAAGCTGTCCGGGACTTTCTCCTCTTTTTTGAGGTCTGCCTCTGTCCAAAGGCGTTCACATGCTCACGACCTTTAGGGAACCAAAATACAGTCACTCTCCAAAACAATATCAGAACAACATGTCTACAAACGTCCTCAAGTGTGCCATGATTAGCAGCTTTGTCATTGAGGCTTTTTTTTAAAGGGTTACAGATGCAAACTATTTTTGAGAATGGCCAATTGTGGTGATGGGTATGGTTTGGTAATAACTGGTGGGCAGCATTCCATAGAGCCATATGAAATTAATGACATTTATGTTTTACATTGCCCACGCATCATTAGGATTAACATGGCTGTCAATATCCGGATCTAAATAAAAAATAATTATACTAAATGAAACGGCCTATAAAATGTTGCAACTTAATTTAATGATACACCAGGGAGCACAATAGCAAATGTCGGTTTAGAGGCCTGCTTTGCCACCCAAATAAATCGCAGGTTTCCTTATACTGGTGGTTAGTATCTAACAAACTCAAATGGTGAAATAATAGCCAAGGATAGATTACATCGCACAGGCATGATTGTTTGGGGAATTTAGGCTTAGCAATAGCTTGAGACACAGCCTATTGACATAGCCTATTGCAATGCCTTTAAAAAACACAAGTTTGACAACAGTTCACACAACCAATAGGCTATCAACAATAGTTATTGGAGATTATGCATATTTTGTTAATAAAATCACTAACTTAATCTGTACATGTAAATATTAAAACGTCATGTCTATTGAAATCCTTACCTTCAGCTGCTTGTATAACGCTGACTTCAAGACCTTTAAATGTTTTGCTGGCTAGTTCCTCCAGAGCGCATAACGGCGAAGAAGGAGTGGTAATGCCGTTCCTTGCTGCGTTTGAGCCGGACACTTTTTCAATAACTCTCGGTGGACAGAGATTAGCAACTGATTTCTTCACCGAGGGTTTGTTTAGAATATCCTCGATACTGAACGGCGTCAGTGGCTTGTTGGAGTTGGCCGGGGGTGGAAGCTGGTCCAAAGGACCCCGTCTCCTCTCCTCGCTGCTGGACTGCAACACGGAGCCTGCCTTCATGTCTTTACTGGAGGTCATCGGCAGTCCAATGGAATTACTGCTGACAAAGGCTGATTATTTCATTCAAATGCTAGTTTAAACGTCCACGAGTGTTTCCTTCGATTCGCGTCTTCTTCACAACCCACTTTTTTTATGACTTTCAGTCGAATCTTGCAACTTCACTTGTCTGAAATGTTTTCTCCAAAATAACCATACTTCGGGCGTAGGCTGCAGTTTCACAGGCAACGGAATTGTATTCCCTTCCAGAGAGAGACAGTTCCTCTGCGAAGTTCCATGAAGATCTTTAGAAAGTATAACGGGTAGTGGCTGGGGGCGATTCCTGCGAGGAATAAACTGTCTCAAGGAACAAGAAAAAGCAAGCAACTGCTAACTAGTTATTGTTGATTGGGCGAAGTTCAATTAGAGAAACACTACACTACTTGCTGACCCGCTGCTGCGTCTTAAAGGGCCAGACCAAAATAACTAATTGGACGCGGGAATAGGAGGAGTGTCGCCCCAGCGTTGGGGATGTTTGAGGAGAGGGTGATGGCTTGAAATGTTTATGCATCTGCCGCCCCCCCCTCCCCTCCCCTTCCCTTCCCTTCCATTCCCTTCCCTTCCCACAGGCAACATGTTCCCAGTGTATTTCTCTGGGAAGGGAGTTGATGCTCATTAAACAATGCCACAAGCATTCTTGTGAATAATGGTATATTTTTATAGTACACAGCACGTCTAATTGACCATTTAAAAAAAGTTTAAGTATTACAACCATTTGTAGCTTAATCATAGAAAATTATAGGAGATTTGAAAGCACTTGTGATTCGGAGACAAAAGGGTTAGGTGTATAATGTAAGTGCAAGTAACCACAAGATTGACCAGGGTACATTAAACTCTGCTCACTGCATAATTAGCCTAATTTAGGACCCCCCTGCAGAAAATCAAGCAATATAGTAGGTAGGCCTAACCCAAATACAGTAATATGCCATTTTGTGATGTGGCAAATGTGCATTATTATTAGGCTACTAATGTGTTGTTATTATGTTTTGAGTGCATTGTCTTATAAACACACTGTTTTCTAGAATTGTACGAAAGTAAGGCTGCAGTATAATTAGCATTCCATGTTAGCATGCTCATTAAGTTTCAATCACAAAGCATAGATGTATTATCCTTCCTGTCGTGAGGTTATAGGCTTTATACGTTTTGGATCTTTTGGGAGAGGAACGGCTTCAAGAAAAACCTTAAACTTTGACCTTTTTTTGCCCATCAGTAATCGGTGATTATTATTTTTAAGTAGTTATACTATTATCTATTCTAGCCGTATAGGAGTCTAATGAGACAACCTGGGGATGATTAGGAGATAAATAGTGCATTTTAGGACAGTGTCGAATTACACTATAATGCCCCATAAAATGTCATAAAATAGCATGCTGATAAATATGACGCGTGACAATACTTTGATCTGTTGAGCTCGCAGGTAAAGAGACGCGACACGAGTTGTCACGCTCTCATTCTCTCCCCTTCCTTAATGATGTGAATAAAAATTCTGATGATGCAAGGACTATACCATGTAAGAGGGTAGATCATAGAATGAAAAGGGGTAAGTTCGACAGCAACGAGGAGCAGGTAGGTTGTGTGTTGTTTACCCATTGAGCAGAATGACTTCAGAATGTTACACTAACAAGTATGGCAGACCTAGAATATGCATGCGTTAATAGTTCGTCAAATATTTTTCAAATAGGTTTAACGATAATCTTCGAAAATTGTTTTATGCAGCCTATAGCCTATACTATTCATCTGAAGTATGATGTTGTATGCTAATGGTTTCAATAATAGCCTATTGCAATTACAAATAAGTAATGTGTTTAACAGGAATTGTGTCTTTATGCTTAGGTCTAAAGCGAAATGTTATTTGTATTTTCGTTTATTAAAATATAAAATATTGAGAAAATGTGTATTATATTTTTATATAAACTTTCATTATTTATGGCGCACACAGACTATCCAAAAATGTAGCATTTTAGCCTATTAATTCCAAAAATGGACACATTTTGCATAAAAAGACAATATCCCCATATGGATATACAATGCTTTTCCCAATTATTAAAAAAAAATAAAAAATTTCAATGGCATGTTTACAAAGTGTTGGAGAATTATTTTTATTGTTATGGTATTTTATTCAGCACATTAACACCGTGCTCTCTGCAGCGTGATAGACAGATTTACAAACCAGAGGTGGCAATTCTGAACTTATTCCCACATCCCTCACGGCGCGTGTCAACAAAATCAATTATTATCTATTTCAAACCCGAAGTATATTGATAATGGCCAATGTCCGTGTTATTTAGTAGTTTTATAAATAATCGATTGAAATGGTAAATGCATTTCTTACATGAACCATTAACAGTGAATTGAGTCTAAACACGAACAGTACGATGTTTCTGCAATCACCATATGGTGACATTCGTGTGGGGACGAAACCAGGCCAAATAACATTAGAGTTATACAACTGCACGAGATTCTATTAGCTTAGGTGGAAACCCGCCGTCTTGCGTGTCATTCAGCAATATTGTTAGGGATGTGTTCTTGTTAAACAAGGGATACTTCATTTGAAGGGCTCAATTGAATCCAACCAGCATTATACAGTTGCAGTGGTTTTAGCTGCAGATATCATGAGGTACAGACCCCCCCCCCCCACCTGCGTTAATTTAGGCCTTCGTTAATTTTTCTCGTTCAAAAACACATAATCAGTAGGCCTATCACACGAACAATGTGTTGCTTCATCTCCTTATTTGAAGGATATAGCCGAGCTCAAATCATTCTCAGTTAAGCATACATAGACCTAGGCCACCCATCGAATTTCTTTAATAACACAACAATTACAGCCTGATAACTATAAAGCAATATCTTGTCACTGATCAACAATTTTTAACATTTTTAAACGTTTTTATTTGGTTGCAGCGATATCTCCCAAACAACGAGTTCGTCTTCACATGCTATGATATTTGATGTCGAAGTGGAAAATCTTTAAAACATTTTTTTTTTTTTTTACAATTGCAGTATAACCTTAGATATGCTTACATTTACAGGATAACTTGGAAATGGAGACGAACCAACCCAACCATGCTTACCGATGTGTCAACTATTAGGCTATGTCGTCTCGATTTAAATAGTTAATTTTGTACTAACAGACAATTCAGGGTGTACGCCTATGCAGGAAAAATACATAATGTAACGTTGCTGTGTTAATATCAGGCTTCTTTCAAAAATAGATAGTTGCACTCTATGCCCAGGAAGAACCCAACGAGCCATGGAAGGACGGAAAGAATGGGGTGTTATATTTCCCTCAAATGCAGCAAGCTTTAATAATTCTAAAGAGAAGTCCACCGATATCTCTTTTCCAAACTTGTTTCCGATGGTCTTAACCCGAGCAGTGCTAATTCGAAAGGTTTTCTTTGACTTAATTTAACCGTTAATTAGAAACAGAACACCTGACATCATAAATCATCAAATCTTAGGGGAGTTGCGTTTTATATTAGGCATAGCTCGATCTCGTCACTCCCCTTCCCCGGAGCGGGTCCCCTATACGTCACATATTGCTGCTCATGGCCACTCAATTTTCCTTGTAGGGCCTACAGTGAAGATTTGTTGGGGCTGGCTATTGGAAAGCCATATTCAGACTATCAAAATATCATCGCCAACTGGTCTTTGGAATAACTGCGGACATAAACAGTTGGTTTTGAATGTTGATTTTCTGATTCTTTAGGCTCCACTGTAGGGTTTTTTGGTGATGCTTTGCAGATGTTCGAGAAAATAAAGTACCCTGACCTGGTACTTCAATAAACTTAAACTGGAGAAACACGGGCCTTGTTCCAACAAATCGTAAAATAAGCATACACTATGCAGGTGCATTGATTTGTCCATTTACATTTTTCTCTCTGTCCATGCTTTCAAACAAACTATTTGAGATTTATATCTCATCACCAATATCATTTGGCTTTACAATATAGTGAAACTTGGGTCGCCCAATGCAATATAACTGTTGAGTGACAAATTTGGATGTCATTCAGGTAGCTAGGCGTATTATATTTATTCGTCACTCTTTCCATGTTCTTTACTGAATCCTGTTGCAAAACAAAACAGCTGTACTAACAACGTAAATATAACATAATACAGGAACACACACTTAACGTGGGCGCAATATAGAAGGTTACACGTATGAGTGATACATGCTTACAGGGAAAGAGAGATGGCTTGCTGAGTTGGCATCAGAAAACAATGAAGCAATAATAAAGACGAAATATTTATTTAACTAGGCAAGTCGGTTAAGAACAAATTCTTATTTTCAACGACGGCCTAGGAACAGTGGGTTAACTGCCTGTAATGGTCAGGATATTGTGGGATTTCATCTCCCCATTCAATCAATATTTTATAGGCATAACAATAAATTACCAATATTCTAAACTGTAAATACATAATATTAATGTACTATTATCAACATGAAAACTAATGGTAGGCCTACTACTAATAGTTCAGTCATTCACAACGTTCGGTCACTACTGGAATCACGATTACGACATTCCTTGACAAACCCGAGAAGAGAGCAAATTGCATAACTGTAGCCGATTTCCCTCAAAATGCTAGTACACATTTAATATTTATTTGTTTGCAATGTAATCTAACATCATTATTGACTTCCCCTATTTTCTCTCCACTGCCAGAAATAGGTTACACAAGCTTTATTGAACGAAGCGATCATTTCAAGCACCACTGCCTTTTCAAGAAAACAATGCAGTCAATCGTCTGGGCAAATGTAGCCTAAGCTTTGAGTTGCTCGTGCGTTCTAACAATAATCAAGGGTAAGCCTAGTACACAACACATCATAATCATACTTCATCACCTCTGAATAGGAGCGAAAGTGAGTGAGCGCTTAAATAATCCCCTGCGGTCTGTGTTTGTGAAAACTGGGAGTGAGAAAGGGGCTTGTGCGCGCGCGTACATGACAGATTATGTGCATGCGCAATCTTGGAGATAAGACATTCTTCGTCTATTCTCTCTGTAAGCGTGTTTGAGTGAGTGGGTTTGACGCATATAGGGATGGAGAGAAGACCAGTAACGCCGGGTTCAAGCCCTTCTCGCAAGCATCACTAACATAACAGCAATCGTAGCCTAGCCTACACGTCGGCCTTAAAGTGCTAAGGCTTTTACATCCCGCATTGCATTAGACAGTGTAATATTCCACCGTGTTTAGTACCTGTTGTTTTTTTTTCTCCCGTCCGCCACTGGGTTGACAAATGTTTAGATTCCCAACAGGGTACCGCGGAGCCCCAAACGCGCAGGGCCAAACGGCTTCGCACCCTGTCACCTCTGCACAGTTCATTTTCTCTTGCAGGTCAGAGCTTGAAACCCCCCCGGGAGCGGTGTTGTTCGACATCTAATGCTCCATTGGGGTCCATTTTAAGATCATAAAGAGGGACGGAGGCGGCCAAGCGCCCGGTCAGAAGGGCTAAACGAGGATTACAGCGCACTAGCACATGTTTCTGCATCGTGGGCAATAATAGGCTTCATTAGCCTGTAATTATCAGAAACAATGTAAGCACCTTTTAAACGAACGTGTCAAACACGACTAATAGAGAAGAGTGAGCTAAATGTACTAACCCCTAACACTTTTAAATGAATTAACCATTATTTTGTAAGTAGTTGAGTATAGGCCTAGCCTATCATTATTATTATTATTATTATTATACAATTATATTGTAAATACATTACATCTTTTTTTATGTTGAATACATCCATAGCTTATACTATGATTGTTCTTTCCTTCCTGGTGTTCGGACACCTGCGAATAGTATTTTTTTTTTAATGTATCGATTAACTACACGTGGAATCACTGAAATCTAAAGTGGAGTATGGACATGGACCCCATTTCATTATTCACTATACACTGTAACATATGGACCTCACAATTACAGATGACTTTGTCTTTCAATTACAGACATACAGACACACACGATGGATGTTTGCCTGTGAACATGGCATCAGTAGACCCATACAGACAAAGAGATGTGGGACAGATCAAAGGGAGGAACCACACTGTCTCCCCCCCTCCCCCCCCTCAAGGGATGCCGACTGATGAGAAAATATGGGGCGGTTGAGCCAAAGCCCCTTTATTATTGGTAAAATGTGGGGTGAAAAACCATAGTCTGATTCCATTTTCAAGGTTTTGCTTTCTCATGTACAATATTGCTCTTGGAAAGCAATATCAACGGTGTATATGCTGTATGGATAATGTACACAACTAATTCTGCATGTTGTCCGTAATGATAATTTCCAATTGGCCAATAAGTAAAAGTATTGATATACTGAACTAGGTTCGATGAAAAAACTCTTATGACAGAGGGATCTTTGGAGTTCATCATTAGTTATTATATTCACTGGCGATTAAAGCTGTGTATCAATGTCATTCACAAATTGGATGTTATTAACCCCACGTTGACTGCCCTGATTGTCAGTTGCTCTGGATAAGAGGGACTTAAATGTAAAATGGAAACATATTAAAGATGAGGCAGATGTGCCACTGTGTAGTGTGTTATGTGCCTATTTCACACTAGAATGCTTTATAAATACACTGAGCAATGCTCACAACCTCAGCACAGGAGCAGACTCATAACTCAAAGAGTTCAGATTGGTCAATTGACCCCATGCTAAAATAAAGACTACCAGAGCTCATGGACAAAGGGTCACATAATGATGTTTAGTGAAAAAAAAGCCACATATTGAGGTTTTACTGTTTTGGCAAAACTCTACATTTTCAAGAATTTCAAGGTTTATGGTTAGGATTAAAGTTTGGGTTATGAGCCCAAAACCCAAAGTTGTTTAAGGATAAGGTTAGGCTGACTCAAATATTCATGACAAAGGAATATTGAACATACACAGCCTCAAGAATAACATCACATACTATATAGATATATATAAATTCATAGCTGTTAGAAGTCATTATGTAAAAAAAAAAATGTGAAAAGAAAACTAGAAGGACAGGGAAACGTTGAAGCCAGTTGTGATAATGATTTATGCTGTGTAGTATTACTACTTAGAGATTTATGACCCATGGAACTATGAATACAAATAAAGAGCCAGAAAGCCACTCTTGAAACAATAATCCAGAAAGTCACTCAATACGAACATTTGAATGAAAGCTCACATGAAAATCTTCCGTAGTTCCATAACTATACTAACACACACTACCAAGACAAAACCAAACAACAATGTGTGTACATTTCAGTGACATCTGTTATTTTTGTTAGATGAGAATGAATTTGGACTGAACTAGGACTCATAATCAGTGGCGCAGTTCATATCTTTGTGAATGAAGATGAATGCTTTCGTGAGTAGGGCTACACAGTACCATGGGAGTCGTCAACAAATGAATCACTTGCAATTCTATCCACGGCCACTTGGACACCTAGCAGGTCCCAATGCACATTTTGAGGTAATGAGGGCGCATCGGTGCAATGTTTTATGAGCAGAGTGTCGTAGTTCTCGAAAAGGGAGAGAGAAAAAAATGAATAACTGAAGCCACCTCTCCAGAGAGGTAGAGTTTCTTGAGATGGTGTGGCGCCACGACCTGAAGCAGCTCTCCCCCTCTTCACATCAGGATTTCATTAAGCCGTGAGCAGCCCCTGCCGTCTCCCGGCTTTCTCCTGCGCCACTTTGCTCCCAAACCCAAATGAGGAAATAGCTCGTCTGGCCGCTGACAGACCCCGGGTTTGGCCGTAAAGATAAATGACCCAAAGTATTTAAGTTTAACACTTTGACAAAACCCACCTGATCTGGGGGATTAATGCAACGAAAAATCCATCTGCGAGAATGACTCGGAGGAGAGTAATGGCCAGGCGCTGGGAAGGTCAAACAATATTTAGGATAAGTACATATCCAGCGTTGAGACTTGAACTTTCCCAAGACTTATCTCATAGACTTGTACATATGTGAACGTGCACGCGCACTGATGTGGTCCAAATATTAAGCAGAGTATACTCTTCCTCCAGCATTATTATCACATACGCATACAGTGCCATTTATAACCTGTTATAGCAAGACTGTGACTTTGAAATGATGTCAATAAACTCATCTTGATAAACATATGGATCATATGAGATCAGTCATTAAAGATGACAATGCTGAAAGAGGTCAAAGGTCAATGTAAGACATTAGTCCAGCTGCTCAAAGTATCCCATCCAATGCAATTTGAGTGAGGCAAAACTGTAATACCTCCTGGCTTTCGGTTTAGGCTAGCTGGGAAGTAAGTCATCTTCCGTGGAGAGAGATGCTTAAGGCTATCTCTCCGAAAGAATGACAAAAAAACTCATTCAATGCCGGGAAGTCATCTTCCGTGGACAGTGAAACATCTTTCATTTTACCTTGTGAGACTGAGCCCTACTAAGTGTCTTCATCCAAAACAAAGGGTTACTCTGCAGCCTACCTGGCCAGGCATAATGTAACACAGGACACCAGAGGGCTAATATGCCACCTAGAGTATGCATCAACATAAGTTAAAAACAACCTGCTAGAGCCTTTAAACACCATTTAAAGCTATGAGATAATGCGCTATGAGCCACTGGGAAGTCAATGGGGGTGTTTTCTCCATGTGTGCAAATTCATTACTGGAAATGACCTATTAATAACAACACTGGTTTAACCCCAGAACAGAAGCACAAGGTAGAATAGTTTTGGATTCTGTAAAAATGCCGATTGATAATTCCAGTTTTCAAAATAAAAGGCATGTGTATGAGGTTATGTTAACAATGCCACCGCATAAACCTTCTTACACTGTATATCACAGCCAAGACTAACTGGCTTTCACATCAATGTTTGCTTCTCATTTTTGAACATGAACAAACTCCCCTTTTGTCTTTTGTTCTACTCCGGCTCTACTCCATCTAAAATGGAAAGGAAGACCAGGAAAGAAAGAGATGGGAAAAAAGATGTTGGGCAACATAAATAATAAGGGAGTGAAAATACTGAGGAAGGTCTTGGCCCAAGCTCCTCATAACTTACTCTGTTGCCGGGGATCATAAATATTAGAAATAAGCTCACACTCAGTCCAAATCATAAGAAACGATTCCTCAAGAGAACGCTGTGTCTTCCCACGGACGAGAGACCGGTCCTTGGGCACAAAATAGCCTTCAGTCCAAGCGTTGTCCTGTTCCAGGTAACAAACATAGAAATATGTTCTAGTGGAAAGTCTAGGTTTCTAATTAGTTTTGCTGACAGCCCTCCCTAACCCAGTGGTATTTTCTCCTTGCGCTGTTTTGTTCAAATTTCCTGGACACTGTAAGTTATTTTGGAGGAGAGAAAAGATAAATATAAAAAGATGACAGTGCACATGAGAATTGTAAATTCCCATGCAGTTAAGCAATCAACAATGAGGAGGATACTTGTTCAAATATTTGGGATCACAGTAAAAGCTATGGCTAATGATGAACCGCTAGACTGGATTGTGCTATTTGGAAATTGGATTCTTTGGAGCGTGATTATTGTGTATTTACGTTTTTGTAGCATTTATACAATATATTAATATTTATTAATATTACGAGTCATGGATTTCTCCCCAATGTACACTAGATAGACTACCTACAAGTGTAGTGGCTACACTTTTACCATAAGACTGACATTATTACTTTACCTGAATGTTGTAAAGATGGATGTTTATTTAGTTTGCAACTCTGGAATCATTATTTAGAATCCTTACTCTGCCAAACATGTATACGATTCTCCTTGTTTCTTTCAGCTTGAGTCATACTAAATTATCTTTCATCCTCACTCATAACTGGTATTACTAGTGAGTGTCCAGCCAACTCATCACTAGTCAACATAAGTTGTGCATATGTCTTTTCCTAGATGATTCATTCTCCTGAGTTGAAATAAGGAAACACATTTTTTACAAACATGACAGTGTAAAAGGGTCCTTATCCTTGATTGGGTCTGCAGCCAAGCCTTGTTGTTTCCACTCGATTTTTACTTGTTATGCAGGGTGCCAATGAAACCAAAGCAGCATCCAAGTCTGCAGGCAGAACAACTTTTAATTGCAAACAATTTATATACAATCGGTTTGTCTTGTAAAAGTAAAGGTAGGGGAAAACATTGTGGCAGTATTGTCCTGAAGCAGCGTGCCTATTCTTCTAAGTCAGACAGTATTTAGAGTTCTGGACAGAAATCACAAACTGTCACAGCACAGCCCGTTTTTACTTCCAAATCTTGACACTCTTGTGCTCAAGGGCTGTGATATACCCGTCAGTGACCCCACTCACCATAAGGAGGCTGAGAGAATACACGCAATGTAGATTA
Organism: Oncorhynchus masou masou; assembly: GCF_036934945.1. Classification (NCBI taxonomy): domain Eukaryota; kingdom Metazoa; phylum Chordata; class Actinopteri; order Salmoniformes; family Salmonidae; genus Oncorhynchus; species Oncorhynchus masou. The sequence goes on from NC_088220.1 coordinate 36,173,250, forward strand.
TCAGGACAAAAGCCCATCAGCTTGTCAAGGGATGCAGCCAGTATTGTATCCACATGTATTGAACACAGAGCTGTCAACGCGTCTGACGGTCCCATTCATCACCTACAAAGCCAGCCCTGTCAGAGCCACAATGCGCCCCATCTATCCCTGCCCTAAGTGACAACTCTGAGATGAGCATTAGGGCAGCGGAGTATGTATTCAAATGATTTGTTTTTCCTCTTTGCACAAGGCAATTTCCTCAAGGCACTCAGCCCAGGGGGATCATCAGAGTGAAACCTTATAGTAAAGTAGTCATTTGGCTCTTATATTTGACCTGGTATCTAACCGACCAATACAGTATGAGATTTATATATTCTTTGGATATTACAGGAGTTACATTTCTTAAAACAACTAATTAGTAGGATTATTCCGTTCCTGTGTAAGTATTGGAGGACAGATTATCCAAAGTGTTTAACCAGAGATTTGTGTGTGTGGTTTTATTTGTGTATATACAGTGGGGTGCAGAATTATTGGTACCCTTGATAAAGATGAGCACAAAATAAATAATACAAATACTGAGATAAATTGCATGCTAAATGAATTGGAAAAATATTACATTTTATACAAATACAATTGCTCAGAGAGATTTAGTTGAACAAGTTTTTTTTTAAAATCTATAAAATATGGGGTAAAAATGATTGACACCCCTGTTTTCAGTACTCCGGCGCCCTATCCTTGTGAGGATAATGACACTGAGCCCTTTTCTAAAATCTTTTATGATATTGAAGAACACATTGGGAGGGATCTTAGACCATTCATTCATACAGAATCTTTCCAGATCCTTGATATCCTTCGTCTGAACTTATGAACTGCCTTATTCAACAAGCATTTCTCAACGGCTGGCCATGCCTTCTGCCTGGCTACTCCAACCTCGGCCAACAGCTCCGCCCCCACTCGCAGCTACTCGCCCAAGCCTCTCCAGGTTCTCCTTTACCCAAATCCAGATATCAGATGTTCTGAAAGAGCTGCACAACCTGGACCCGTACAAATCAGCTGGGCTTGACAATCTGGACCCTCTATTTCTGAAACTATCTGCCGCCATTGTCGCAACCCCTATTACCAGCCTGTTCAACCTCTCTTTCATATCATCTGAGATCCCCAAGGATTGGAAAGCTGCCGCAGTCATTCCCCTCTTCAAAGGGGGAGACACCCTGGACCCAAACTGTTACAGACCTATATCCATCCTGCCCTGCCTATCTAAGGTCTTTGAAAGCCAAGTCAACAAACAGGTCACTGACCATCTCGAATCCCACCGTACCTTCTCCGCTGTGCAATCTGGTTTCCGAGCCGGTCACGGGTGCACCGCAGCCACGCTCAAGGTACTAAACGATATCATAACCGCCATCGATAAAAGACAGTACTGTGCAGCCGTCTTCATCGACCTTGCCAAGGCTTTCGACTCTGTCAATCACCATATTCTTATCGGCAGACTCAGTAGCCTCGGTTTTTCTGATGACTGCCTTGCCTGGTTCACCAACTACTTTGCAGACAGAGTTCAGTGTGTCAAATCGGAGGGCATGCTGTCCGGTCCCCTGGCAGTCTCTATGAGGGTGCCACAGGGTTCAATTCTCGGGCCGACTCTTTTCTCTGTATATATCAATGATGTTGCCCTGGATGGTTCCGACCCTGAATATGTGGACATCTATAAGTACCTAGGTGTCTGTCTAGACTGTAAACTCTCCTTCCAGACTCATATCAAACATCTCCAATCGAAAATCAAATCTAGAGTCAGCTTTCTATTTTCTATTCTATTCCGCAACAAAGCCTCCTTCACTCACGCCTCCAAACTTACCCTAGTAAAACTGACTATCCTACCGATCCTCGACTTCCGCGATGTCATCTACAAAATTGCCTCCAACACTCTACTCAGCAAACTGGATGCAGTTTATCACAGTGCCATCCGTTTTGTCACTAAAGCACCTTATACCACCCACCACTGCAACCTGTATGCTCTAGTCGGCTGACCGTAGCACCGCCTGGAGTTTCATAAACGGCATTGGCACGTACAACCGGTGCTATGGTCATTTGACATGAAAATAGAGCTCACCATTAGTGCAGACGTAGGATATCAAGGATCTGAAAAGGTTCTATACGGAGGAATGATCTAAGATCCTTCACAATGTGATCTCCTTTGTCACAAAACAATTTAGAAACGTCTCAGTGTCACGTTCTGACCTTAGTTCCTTTGTTTTGTCTTTTGTTTTAGTATGGTCAGGGCGTGAGTTGGGTGGGTTGTCTATGTTAGTTTGCCTATGATTTTCTATTTCTATGTTTGGCCTGGTATAGTTCTCAATCAGAGGCAGCTGTCAATTGTTGTCCCTGATTGAGAACCATATTTAGGTAGCCTGTTTTCCATTGTGTTTTGTGGGTGATTATTTTCAGTCTTTGTGTGTCTGTACCAGACATAACTGTTTCGGTTGTTTCTTTGATGTTTGTTATTCATTGTTCAGTTTTTTCATTAAATAAGATGAACACTTACCACGCTGCGCTTTGGTCCTCACCTTCTTCCCACGACAGCCGTTACACTCAGTGCCGTTATCCTCGCAAGGCGAGGTATTGAAAGGTATTGAAAACAGGGGTGTCAATCATTTTGACCCTTACCTTTTAGAGAGAAAAAAAATATTTCTCTGAGCAATTGTATTAGTATAAAATTATGTTCGACCCCCATTCTTTTTTAACATACAATATGTGACTAATTTCAGGAAACTAGGCATATGTCGCACAACTCACAGGAACTGTATTTGTCAAAATTTGTTTTTTTTTCGGGGTGGGGCAAAAATGCCTCCTGGAACATGTGAACTTTCATGTGCCTTAATAACAAACTTGTATTCCATCCATAAATACGAATAAAATTGTTAATTATGAGCCTTGTTGGTTTAGCCATGGAAAAAGCCAGGAACCTTCCCGCTAGCCATGATTGGCTGAGATAATGGGTGGGCTGGACATGCCAGGAGATGAGTTTGTGTTGGTCTGCCATGTACTTTGTTTCTGTCTGTAATGTGAGCTGTTCAGTATGTGTTGCCAGTCTTTTTTACCATGCCATTTTTGAAAGATATAACATTAGCCATCGACAGTTTTGCTACAAGGTGTTTTTTAATCTCTTCAACATTGATGCCCTGAATTTAGGACAGACACGTGGTAAATGTGGTCTCTTATGGTCAATTCCAACGATCAGACACCTTTGGACTAAACAAAGATCATGCCTCAAAAAAACCTGCACATTCACAGGTCAGTGTGAACAGTAGCAATTATATGCATAGTGACTTTTTTGACACAACACTGGCCAAACAAGATGTAGATATAAACAAATGTCCAGGTCAGTGTGAACCGGAGTGACTTGACACAACACTGGCCAAACAAGATGTAGATATAAACAAATATATGTAGATATAAACAAATGTCCCCACGCATCTTCACCCTCCTTAAGTTAGACAAAGCTTTTCCGAATCCGTCACGATCCTGCACTTTTATTTTGTACTCTCCGCCACCTATTAGTTTGGTGTTTCAGGTGTTGGAGTTTTTGGTTGTTGGCGCAATTGTGTCCATTTGTCAGGTTGAAGCTAGCTAGCTTTATTCAGTTCAAGGGATGCGAGTGCCAAATTAAGTAGACGCGGCCAAATGTGCACAGTTAAATGATTCCAGTCTGCCGTGAAGTTTTCATCCATGTATACGGGTAAGAGTCTAGCTACAAGTTAGAATCTTAGTCTAATTAAATGTTTTTGTCAGAAAGTCATTTTTATTGCAAGTTAAAGCTTATTGTCAGTTAGCTAGCAAACGTTAGCTTGCTGGCTCGCTAGCTAACTTTGTGTGTATGATCTGTGTAGTAATATTATTAGAATCAGAAATACATTTGCATTGATAGTTCTAAGTGTTTCTATTGGTAGTAGTATGAGTTGGGATAATTCCGGTTCATTGTTTAGCTAGCTAGCTACCTAGCTAGTTACCTAGCTAGCTACATATCTACATAAGAGTCCACTTCACCCGGATTATTACATGACCCTTCAAATTAGCCAGGTGTGTCTGGGGGTGATTGCGGCCATCTATTGTATTTCATGAATATGTGTACATGTCCAGACAATAGTGACCTATCCACTTAGCTAGATGTGACTGGAGGGTTGTTACTGCATTTCCTTCACACGACCCATCAATTTAGACAAGAGTGTTGGGTAAGCATCATCTAATAATGATAAAACATTTACAAAATATTTTTATCTGAACACTTTCTGTTTTTGAGATTGTAACCACGTCACTGTACTGTTTACACCTTCTGTATCCAGTGCATGTGACAAATAAACATAGATTTTATTTGGTATAGTGTGTGTTTACCACATGGCCTCATTTGAATCCTTAAAGTAATGGGTGGGGTAAGGCTTACGAGGGTGTGAACGATGCTGAATGGGTGTAGACGAAGAAGAGCTCTCCAGTAGGTGTATCAAAACATTCAAGAGCAAAATTCTCAAAAGTGGGGTTACAAGTTAAATGCAGTGTATGATATACCATTTTCTAGGTCTGAGTCTGTACTTTTATCCAATGTAAAAAAACACAATTTCATATTTTGCTATTTAAGACCGAATTGAGCTGGTCGGTCACATATAGCTCATTATTTAAATTATTTATTTTATATAGTAATTTTTGCTCATCTTTATCAAGGGTTTCAATAATTTTGGACCCTACTGTATATGTGTGTGTGTGTGTATGGGTTTGCCTGTGCATATGTGTGTGATGTGTGTTTGTGTGTGAGGAAGAGCATGCACGTTCGTGTGAGTATCTGTGTGGGTGGCCTGAGTCAGCAGACTAGTGGTAATTACAGTGAGGCCTGCTAGTTGAGGGCTGTGCAGCACTGCAGAAAGCTGACAGGGGAGCATAATTTCCCCTGTAAAGCAGGACCAGAGAAAGTAATAAAGCTACTCAATAGAGGACAATAAAGGAGAGCCATGTCACATTTTCAGAGTACTGCAAACATGTAACCTGTTTACACCGTACAAACAGTAGCAAACTAATAAAATGACTGAGGCTAGTGAGTTGAAGCAATCGAATCTGTGCCTTCGTAAATGATGTCTCGGTCGCACACATTACTGCTTATTAAGAAACGTTGGGGTTTTAAATGTCTTTCAGAGGACGTAATCAGAATTTTCATTAACGGATGTATAAAAAATGTATGTGCCAAAGAGGCAAAGAGCTCCAATGATAAGGTTACAGCAGGTTCCTTTTGCTTTGATTCATCCCTTTACATCACAGAACAAATTACATTGTTCTTATTGCTTGATGACTTTTAGGTATCATTCAGATGATGGCTCATGAATCTAAATCGTAAAGACTGACATTGACGTTTGACTGCGTAAAAAAAAACTCTCCTGAGTTTATGTCATAGTGTAATATAGACCACATCCAAAGCATTGGTTAGGTATAAAATGACAGAGAGATGTGCTGTAAATCCTATATCTTCATCTTCGATAGTTAATAATACATTTTTAAGCCAAAAAGTAGCAGAAAATCACCTTTATATGAATAACTCAATGAACATTTCTTCCACATTTGCGGAAGAAGACATTAACAGGATTAACATTTTGGTATTATGGCTTAGTTAACATCCTAAATTGACCAGAGGATGAAGGTATATGGTAGACACCTCCATCTCTCCTATGTTGCATCCTCCTCTTGGTAAGAGTAGTGCTACGCTAACCACAGGCAAACAACTCTCTGCATGGGCCAACGCTGGCGCTCATTTGGAAGTCTGTGTGCTCGTCCCTGGTGTGCGACGTCCCCGCTCTACCCCCTCGTGGTTTATTTTTTAATTAACCTCTGAAAGATACTCTGTTGTTGCTTCCTGTGTCCATGTCAGCAGGGTTAATGATTTTACGAGCTAGGTGAGAAACGGCATATGACAGATCAATTTCCTGCCCCTCGTGCGCTGTCTCACTAGCCGGGGCAGCAGTGGAAGAACTGCCTGGCCATACTCCCTGTCCACTTGCTCCCTTGTTACCAATATATACACTCGCACACTTGCACGCATGCACAAACCAATTTCACCCCTTACTTGGGAAAGCACTTGTACTTGTGCTTCCTTGGACACATAAGAGATTATGTAAAACGGCCAAAAAAGGCAGGGTATAATTGGTATTAGTCACTATTCTTCATTCTTCCTGACAGTGCCAAATATTTCATTCAGGCACGTTTGAAATGTATTAGTATTTGCCTATTTGCCTATTAACTATTGGATCAGCCCTGCACCATAACAATTGCATAAATTAAAGGGGATTTGCTTAAAAGGGATACTACAAAGTCAGAACTGCAGTATACTGTAAAACAACAGCAGATTTGTCTAGATTCAGGAAATCAGGGCCCATTCGTGGAGGTGTCTCTCAGGATGACTCATTGATCACAGAAACACAGGGCCTACTCAATACTTCAGCTTGTATATTGGAACGTGGAAATTATTTCAGCTTTAACATGACAGCTTATTGATGTTGTGTCAGACTGTGACACGCTTATACTGTATATGTCCCTACGGCGAAACCCTGGGAGGGAGGCATCTTCACCCTCCTTAAGTTAGACGAAGCTTTTCCGAATCCGTCACGATCCTGCACTTTTATTTTGTACTCTCCGCCACCTATTAGTTTGGTGTTTCAGGTGTTGGAGTTTTTTGTTGTTGGCGCAATTGTGTCCATTTGTCAGATTGTTTTAGCTAGCTAGCTAGCTAGCTAGCTTTATTCAGTTCAAGGGATGCGAGTGCCAAATTAAGTAGACGCGGCCAAATGTGCACAGTTTACCCGAAGCAATATCCACAATATTTTGCATGTGCAAAATATGAAAACGGCTCAATGTAACAAATTAAGCTACAGTTGAAGTCGGAAGTTTACATACACCTTAGCCAAATACATTTTACTCAGTTTTTCCAGAATTCGTGACATTTAATTCTAGAAAGATCTCCATGTCTTAGGTCAGTTAGGATCACCTGTAACGTTCTGACCATCGTTCGTGTGTGTTTTCTTTGTTTTAGTGTTGGTCAGGATGTGAGCTGGGTGGGCATTCTATGTTGTGTGTCTGGTTTGTCTATTTCTATGTTTGGCCTGCCTGATATGGTTCTCAATCAGAGGCAGGTGTTAGTCATTGCCTCTGATTGGGAACCATATTTAGGTAGCCTGTTTTGTGTTGGGTTTTGTGGGTGATTGTTCCTGTCTCTGTGTTTGTTGCACCAGATAGGACTGTTTCGGTTTTTTCACATTTCTTGTCTTGTAGATTGTTCATTGTTCATCTTTATTAAAGATATTTACAAGTAACCACGCTGCATTTTGGTCCGCCTCTCTTTCCCCAGAAGAAAACCGTTACAGAATCACCCACCAACCAAGGACCAAGCGGCGTGGTAAACAGAGGTAGCAGCAACAGCAGCGACAGGTGCTGCAGGAGCAACAGCAGCAGCAGGAAAAGCAGCAGCAGGAGAAGCAACAGGTGCAGCAGCAGTGGGAGAGGCTGCACTATTTGGAGAAATAGACTTGGGAGGAGATCCTTGACGGGAAAGGACCCTGGGCAGAGCCAGGGGAATATTGCCGCCCCAAAGCCGAGCTGGAGGCAGCGAAAGCAGAGAGGCGGCATTATGAGGAGCTAGCACGGCAGAGCGGCTGGAAGCCCGAGAGGCAGCCCCAAAAATGTCTTGGGGGGTGGCACAGGGAGAGTGTGGCAGAGTCAGGAGCCAGACCTGAGCCAACTCCCCCTGTTTACCGTAAGGAGCCATGGATGTTATCGGAGCTATCGGCAAAGCTGAGGGCTGAGTCTGAGAGGGTCGAGGAGTTATTGGACAGAATGGGGGAGAGAACGGATGGGAGATGAGGAGACACTCGAGGAGGTGTTAATAGAATTGGGGGAGTGTGAAGAAAGAGAGCAGTTGATTTGGCGTAGTATGCAAGGCAGTCGCCCTGAGGTGCGTGTCCCCAGCCCGGTACCACCTGTGCCGGCATCCCACACCAGGCTGTCTCTCCGTCCCATCAACACAGGTGCTCCCGCCTGTCCGGCGCTACCAGAGTTTCCGCCCCTCAGTCCAGAGGCGCCAGAGCCCCTCAGTCCAGAGGCGCCAGAGCCCCTCAGTCCAGAGGCGCCAGAGCCCCTCAGTCCAGAGGCGCCAGCGCCCCTCAGTCCAGAGGCGCCAGCGCCCCTCAGTCCAGAGGCGCCAGCGCCCCTCAGTCCAGAGGCGCCAGAGCTTCTCTGTCCGGCGCTGCCAGAGCTCCCGCCCCTCAGTCCAGAGGCGCCAGGGCTTCTCTGTCCGGCGCTGCCAGAGCTCCCGTCCCTCAGTCCAGAGGCGCCAGAGCCCCTCAGTCCAGAGGCGCCAGAGCCCCTCATTCCAGAGGCGCCCGAGCCCCTCATTCCAGAGGCGCCCGAGCCCCTCATTCCAGAGGCGCCAGAGCCCCTCATTCCAGAGGCGTCAGAGCCCCTCATTCCAGAGGCGCCAGAGCTCCTCAGTCCAGCGCTGCCAGAGCCTTCCTCTCCAGCGTTGCCGGAGCTTCCCGTCTGTCCAGCGCCATCAGAGTCGCCCATCTGCCCAGCGCTGCCTGAGCTACCCGTCTGCCCAGTGCCATCAGTGCCGCCAGTCTGCCCAGTGCCGCCAGTCTGCCCAGCGCCGCCAGTGCCGCCAGTCTGCCCGGAGCCGCCAGTCTGCAAGGAGCCACCAGTGCCTGTCAGTCAGCCAGGATCCGCCAGTGCCGCCAGTCAGCCAGGAGCCGCCAGTGCCGCCAGTCAGCCAGGATCTGCCAGTGCCGCCGGTCAGCCAGGATCTGCCAGAACTGCCAGTCTGCCAGGATCCGCCAGTCTGCCAGGATCCGCCAGTCAGCCAGGATCTTCCAGATCCGCCATTCAGCCAGGACCCGCCATTCAGCCAGGATCCGCCAGTCAGCCAGGATCTGTCAGAGCTGTCAGTCAGCCAGGATCCGCCATTCAGCCAGGATCCGCCAGAACTGCCAGTCAGCCAGGATCCGCCAGTCTGCCAGGATCCGCCAGTCAGCCAGGATCTTCCAGATCTGCCATTCAGCCAGGACCCGCCATTCAACGAGGATCCGCCAGTCAGCCAGGATCTTCCAGATCCGCCATTCAGCCAGGATCCGCCAGTCAGCCAGGATCTGTCAGAGCTGTCAGTCAGCCAGGATCCGCCATTCAGCCAGGATCCGCCATTCGGCCAGGATCCGCCATTCAGCCAGGATCCGCCAGAACTGCCAGTCAGCCAGGATCCGCCAGTCTGCCAGGATCCGCCAGTCAGCCAGGATCTGTCAGAGCTGTCAGTCAGCCAGGATCCGCCATTCAGCCAGGATCCGCCAGAACTGCCAGTCAGCCAGGATCCGCCAGTCAGCCAGGATCCGCCAGTCAGCCAGGATCTTCCAGATCTGCCATTCAGCCAGGACCCGCCATTCAACGAGGATCCGCCAGTCAGCCAGGATCTTCCAGATCCGCCATTCAGCCAGGACCCGCCATTCAGCCAGGATCTGTCAGCCGTCAGTCATTCAGCCAGGATCCGCCGTCAGTCAGCCAGGATCCGCCATTCAGCCAGGATCCGCCATTCAGCCAGGATCCGCCATTCGGCCAGGATCCGCCATTCAGCCAGGATCCGCCAGAACTGCCAGTCAGCCAGGATCCGCCAGTCTGCCAGGATCCGCCAGTCAGCCAGGATCTTCCAGATCCGCCAGTCAGCCAGGACCCGCCATTCAGCCAGGATCCGCCAGTCAGCCAGGATCTGCCGGAACCGCCAGTCAGCCAGGATCCGCCAGAACTGCCAGTCAGCCAGGATCCGCCAGTCTGCCAGGATCTGCCAGAACCGCCAGTCAGCCAGGATCTTCCGGAACCACCAGTCAGCCAGGATCTGCCAGAACCACCAGCCATCCAGGATCTGCTAGATCCATCAACCTGCCTGAGCGTCCCCTCAGTCCCGAGCTTCCCTTCAGTCCCGAGCTTCCCTTCAGTCCCGAGCTACCCCTCAGTCCCGAGCTACCCCCAGTCTGGAGCTGCCCCTCAGTCCAGTGGGGCCCGTTGTTAGGGTTCCTAGGCCAAGGTTAGCGGCGAGGGTCACCACTCAAGGGACGCTAAGGAGGTGGACTAAGACAATTATGGAGTGGGGTCCACGTCCAGCGCCAGAGCTGCCACCGCGGACAGATGCCCACCCAAGACCCTCCCCTATAGGTTTAGGTTGTGCGTTCGGAGTCCGCACCTTGGGGGGGTCGGGGGGGGGGGTACTGTCATGTTCTGACCATCGTTCGTGTGTGTTTTCCTTGTTTTAGTGTTGGTCAGGACGTGAGCTGGGTGGGCATTGTATGTTGTGTGTCTGGTTTGTCTATTTCTATATTTGGCCTGATATGGTTCTCAATCAGAGGCAGGTGTTAGTCATTGTCTCTGATTGGGAACCATATTTAGGTAGCCTGTTTTGTGTTGGGTTTTGTGGGTGATTGTTCCTGTCTCGGTGTTTGTTGTACCAGATAGGGCTTTTTCGTTTTTTTCACATTTCTTGTTTTATAGATTGTTCATTGTTCATCTTTATTAAAGATGTTTACAAGTAACCACGCTGCATTTTGGTCCGCCTCTCTTTCCCCAGAAGAAAACCGTTACATCAACATTTATTTTAAGAATGTGAAATGTCAGAAAAATAGTAGAGAGAATGATTTATTTCAGCTTTTATTTCTTTCACCACATTCCCAGTGGGTCAGAAGTTTACATACACTCAATCAGTATATGTTAGCATTGCCTTTAAAATGTTTAACTTGGGTCAAACGTTTCGGGTAGCCTTCCACAAGCTTCCCACAATAAGTTGGGTGAATTTTGGCCCATTCCTCCTGACAGAGCTGTTTAACTGAGTCAGGATGTAAGCCTCCTTGCTCGCACGTACTTTTTCAGTTCTCCCCACAAATTTTCTATAGGATTGAGGTCAGGGCTTTGTGATGGCCACTCCAATACCTTGACTTTGTTGTCCTTAAGCCATTTTGCCACAACTTTGGAAGTATGCTTGGGGTCATTGTCCATTTGGAAGACTAATTTGCGACCAAGCTTTAACTTCCTGACTGATGTCTTGAGATGTTGCTTCAATATATCCACATAACTTTCCTCCCTCATTATGCCATCTATTTTGTGAAGCGCAACAGTTCCTCCTGCAGCAAAGCACCCCCACAACATGATGCTTCCACCCCATTCTTCACGGTTGGGATGGTGTTCTTCGGCTTGCAAGCCTCCCCCTTTTTCCTCCAAACATAACGATTGTCATTATGGCCAAACAGTTCTATTTTTGTTTCATCAGACCAGAGGGCATTTCTCCAAAAGTACGATCTTTGTCCCCATGTGCAGTTGCAAACCGTAGTCTTACTTTTTTATGGCGGTTTTGGAGCAGTGGCTTCTCCCTTGCTTCCTGGCCTTTCAGGTTGTGTCGATTTAGGACTCATTTTACTGTGGATATAGATACTTTTGTACCTGTTTCCTCCAGCATCTTCACAAGGTCCTTTGCTGTTGTTTTGGGATTGATTTGCACTTTTCCCACCAAAGTACGTTCATCTCTAGGAGACAGAACGCGTCTCCTTCCTGAGCGGTATGACAGATGCGTTGTCCCATGGTGTTTATAATTGCATACTATTATTTGTACAGATGAACGTGATACCTTCAGGCATTTGGAAATTGCTCCCAAGGATGAACCAGACTTGTGGAGGTCTACAATTTTTCTTGGAGGATTTCTTTTGATTTTCCCATGATGTCAAGCAAAGAGGCGCTGAGTTTGAAGGTAGGCCTTGAAATACATCCACAGGTACACCTCCAATTGACTCAAATTATGTCAATTAGCCTATCAGAAGCTTCTAAAGCCATGACATCATTTTCTGGAATTTTCGAAGCTGTTTAAAGGCACTGTCAACTTAGTGTATGTAAACTTCTGACCCATTGGAATTGTGATACAGTGAATGATAAGTGAAATAATCTGTCTGTAAACAATTGTTGGAAAAATTACTTGTGTCATGCACAAAGTAGATGTCCTAACTGACTTGTCAAAACTATCGTTTGTTAACAAGAAATGTGTGGAGTGGTTGAAAAACAAGTTTTAATGACTCCAACCTCAGTGTATGTAAACTTCCGACTTCAACTGTACTTTAAGCTAGGCAAAGCACCTGTTGACAGTGACTGGAATCAGGAACGGCGGCGGCGGCGTCAATGATTTGAACGGTTGGAAAGGAAGTAATGAATTACTCACCTTTGATGAGAATCAGAGATTTTGAGCACAAAAACCACCAGAATCCCAGGGAATCATTATTTGGCATTTTATAACAGGTTTTTAAAAAATGAGATTTTTTTTTTTTTTACCTTTATTTTACCAGGCAAGTCAGTTAAGAAAAAACTCTTATTTTCAACGACGGCCTAGGAACAGTGGGTTAACTGCCTGTTCAGGGGCAGAACGACAGATTTTGTACCTTGTCAGCTCGGGGATTTGAACTTGCAACCTTTTGGTTACTAGTCCAACGCTCTAACCACTAGGCTACACTGCCGCCCCCATTGTTGCAAGGTAACTAACCCCTGCCTACCCTGACTGCACATCACTGGACACAACTGTAAAGGCTTTGCTCGTAGCAGAACCCGCATAAGCGAAGTGAACGTCTGTGCTCGCATACTCCCTTAAAATACCTTCAATTGTCCCTCTTGAGACGCCGTAGCAACAACATAGCCAGTATACACTTCTGCGAAATAGTCAGAATGAATCAAAGATAAATCTGCAATTAATTTTGCCGTTGTTACAGAGTAGGTCTTTTTACAGGTTAATTTGAAAACTAGTCGTGTCTTGTTGAATGACAACAAACACTTTTTTGAAGGATCCCGTCCATTGTTCCCACTCCTACTAGGTGTAGTAATGTTGACCAATCACCGACGAAGGGGTTTAGAATACGGCTACTGAACTTCGATTTGCCTCAAGACATTTTTTGGGGTTCACGAACACCTGACAAAAACAAACAGCCGAAAGACCAAAACGAACGAAAATGTCCCAAAATGTCGTCATATGTGCACAAATTGTTTCGATTGGGAAGAATAATGTAAGCTTAACAGTTAATAATCAATGTCTGGCCAACACATGGGCTTTAAAAATCTTTATAGTTACCCTGTAAGTAAGCATTCTCTTTCAAGTAATGTTTTAGGAAAAAAATGACAAATTCATCTTGATCCTGTCAGTATGGATGTGAATAATGTGAGATCGTATGAACCAGTTTTAATGTACAGTGAAACAATATTGAATTTGTGCCAATTTAGATATTTCTTACAAGGTATTAGCTTACAATGGAGGCTGAGCAGTTCAGAGAAGCATACCAATACAAAAACACATTAATACAGTGTCTAATCATTGATAAAGATGAAAGGAAAGTAGAACCAACTCATCACAAAGGATGGGGCCCCATTGAGCTCATCTCAGCATGCTTCCCTGACTCCATCTGTGAGACACTAACTCTTTCAATCACAGAGTTTGGCCTTGCTTTCCCCTTGCCCCTGATATGTTACACAACCATCGCAGAAGATGGAGTGGACATCCATAATCATACCCTGACTACACATACACAGACACATGCACACATCAACCCTTCACAAGCTGGTTTTGGAAACATCAAAAGTGACTGTAGGGAGTCTGAAACTTAAGAGCATGCAGCACGCCTTGGCCCGCAGGTATGCGGTGTATGGGCCCGAGGTATGAAGCCCATGCTGGGTCCCGCTCACATTTGGATGTCTCTATCTGTGGAAACTTTTATTTTTCAACCCGCGCATCCCCACCAGTCCAGTGGGCCTCCATATAGAGCTGCGGCCAGGATGTATCAATCAACCGCGCGCCAAGGGAATTACCTCATTGCACATTGGCAGCACTATCTAAGCAGGCTTTGAGATAAATACACACTCTTTAAGTTACATGCTACTCCGTGAGAACCTCTGCTTTATCACCCCGGAGGCCGACAGGTTCGGCCTGTGTCCTTTTGCTTTGGTTTTTCTATCCACTTCTTCTGGCCCATCTCCATCCCCATGCGTTTGAGGACAGCTTTATGAAATCAGAATATATGGAATATGGCAGTGGGTAGTGTCAAATGTTTATTTTTACCAGTAACAATACATGGTCGAAGTAACGGCTTCAGTCCGTTAAACTCTTTCGCTGACTCATTGTCATACTCACGCTGAAACAATGACAATGCATTCAATGACAAGAGAGCTAAATTCAGCTAGCCTTTCTTGCATGATGTGTCGGTGCTCACTTGAAAACGAATCCCAGCGGTGCCTCCAATGTTGTTAACCACTCTATAAGCTTATAAGGTCAAGTCAAACACGAAGGGGAATATGATAGCATATTAACACACAACATATCTAACACTTGGACACACATTATTGTACTCACACATACTCAGAAATGAAGACAATGATATTGTCCTACTCACATAACCACACAACAGTGTGCTCACTCATAAACACACAAAGTTGCATGGTCAGGCTGATAAGATTACAGATTGTGCCTTTAAGTGGATATTTTAAATCTGGTTTCACTTTTGCCCTGTCATCCCTCAATCCTCCCCGGCGCCCATCAACTCCCTATGCACAGGAGTGATGGTTAAACTGGGTTTGATGTTCTGCTGTCTGAAAATCATCTTTTACACATTTCAAAAGCCAAATGCAATTTGGACTGCCACCAGTGGTCCACATTTGAACATAGATAGAGTGGCTGGCAATTCTGAAATTCACTTTAAGTATCCATGCCTTTGACTATTATGTGCCTGAGATAATAGTTCTCTCTCAACTTTTCACCTGTACTACACTGCTGCTAACAGACGCAGAGGAATGGCAAAGATTCCGTATCAAACGTTCCCTCCGCAATCTCTCACTCAGCTCATTGGAATGGTCTTAAATAAGCTTGCTCCCTTAAGCAGATAGTTAAAGGATGGGAAAGCTGAAAGAAGCATCTTAACCCAATTAAAAATGCCTGGAAGTCCTTTAAAGTGAAAAAGCAATTCCCTTTACACAAGCTGAACAAGACGCAGGTTCATAAATTACCCTCTCAAGTACGCCGTTGAGGCTTTAAGCATGGGGATGAGGCTGAGAGAAAGGAAAATGGGATGACCCCGCGACCTCCCAACTCTTAACCCCTGCCCTGAAGTCCTGGGCAGCTCCCTGGGCGCTCCAACAAAAAGGCCCCGGTCGGACGGCCCATTTGAGCTTTGTCTCTGTGACCCACACACGCGTTGTCACTCCGGGTTCTTGCTGCTCCGCCTCATTATTCAACACACCTGGGGGAGGGGGAGGAGAGAGAGAGAACTGGGGATGGATGGGCTTGCTGATTAAAATGAAACACACCAGGCAAGAACTTATTCCAGATTATTATTATTATTCATTCTTTTTTTTCTCGTTTCCTGCCTCCATGCACAGAAGATAGGAGAAGTAGCAGACGAGTGAAAGATATGTTGACAAGGGGTGCTAAGTGGATTTGAGTTATGGGCAGTTGGGCGATGTGTTTGTTTAACCATCTGGTAGCAACTCCCTCAGTTTTGTGATGTAGTGCCTGTGGAGGGAAAAAGCCCAGTTCCTAATACATATGCGACTGATGGCATGATGGGTCGCACAAACGTGCAGCTGGGTTCATTGATTCATATTTCAGCTCACGTTTAAATCAGAAAAGGATTGGAACGCTGCATGAGTGACATCACCAGGGACCTCCAGAAAAATGTGTTAAAAAAACTAGAAGAAATGTGTTTCACGATAATTGGTTTCACATGAGTATATATGCTACACCATATCTGATGAGCATTCAATCTTACATTTCAAGAATTTCAATGTATAGGGAAATTATGACCATCCCAGTACCACTTTACATAAAGTGGCACTAAAACCTATTAAGTGTAACTACAGTGTAATATAATGCATGCAAATATCTATGTTTGTAATTACACAAATTGAAATAGCAAACCAGTATCAAATATGTAAGTACTGTGTAACAATGTGTTGTAATTATTCAGACCACGGCAAATGTTTATATAATTTTAATGAGTAAGATACCAGAATGATGCATGATAAAGCATAACAAAAACTTGCACATTAAGAAGTAGACAAACTAACATTTCAGTAATACAATGATCTCTTTTCACCAGACAACACTGTGTCAAAGACTATGTCAAATCGCAGTCATCATTTTCTAAGGCCCCTTATTGAATCAGGTGTGGGATGGGGATTCCATGTGGATAGGATTCTCTACGAGACGGCATTGTTCATTTTCAGCAATTACATGCAAAGTGCCTGTAACCGAATTAGGCCTCTCTTATTGAGGCGTTGACATCGAGTTCTGAAGCAATTACCCTGGCTTTTAATAAAGTGCCGAACGAATTCACTTTTTAATCTCGCTCTTCTGAATTATTAAGCAGCTGTCCCGCCCCATCTTTTGATCACAGGTTTCCTGCTCACACAGTACTGATCGTACGGAAGAGAAAAATCCTTACAATAATATGGTGGAATTGGAGCCATAGTAATTGTAATGCAAAGCATTGTTCGATAAATAGATACGGACAGGGAAACAATCTGTAAAATTAGAGATTAATAACTTATATTTATGTTATTTATTAATAATTTTCATAAAAAGTTTTTTATTTGAAAAGGTTTGAACAAGATTATATGTATATGCGCTTCATTTGATGTAAAGGAGGACAATTCAAAGTCCTTGAAGGCAAAAAGCCGATCTAGATCCAATTCATGATATTCCATTCCGTCCATTCCGTCCATTCCCCACAGCAATGCCACCAGTCATGAAAACTAATAAAAGCTGGATCATGTTTTGAAATGGAAACAGTCACATTTTAGTGTTAACAAACATGGAACATCGACCCTCTGTAAAACCCAAACCGTTTGGATCAATAAAAGCCATTCTCTAACTGGGAAAACAAAGCCGAAGTCCTGATTTCTCTTTTAGCAACTTGGTCTTGTTTTTTTCTATCCATCAGGAGAAATGTCAGGAGAACTGTAAACGTATAAAAGGTCAGCCCAGTACTAACAGACCAAACCAAATGCTTTAATTACGCACACAGTTCTCTATAGCAGAGGCCATTGACGCACTCTGGTGCTGGAGATTACATTTGTTTTGTTTTCATACCATGTTGAGCCTCACACAACTTTAGCTCTGAATAGTGTCACCGGGAGAGATCTTTGAGCCGCTAGTCGTCGTGTTTGTAGCTACTGTGCGGCAGCCATAATATGTCTGGTGTCACCGGGCCAGCACCGACAAGAAAATCAATGTCCAAGGGTTGTGGTTGTTGGTTTTGATTTCAGACCAACTAGCTGGAACTTTGATCTTTTACACCTTTCTTTCCCTTTGTCATTACAGCTCTGACATATGAAGGTATAGAACATAGAAATATAACAAGATATATAGTATTTATAAGGGCTGTATGTCGTCTTCAAGATCTGTGTTTGACACAATCTATCTGTGATCTAAAATAAATCACATCATGCTAGACTTATTTCTTACAACCGACAATAACTTTTGAACATAAGACCGGCAGTTACTTAGCCCAAATTCCGGATTCACCTTCCACTCATCTCCCCTGGGTTCTTTCAGTAATTTGTAGGCTACCTAAAAGTAAACGCTGGGGCCTCCCAAGTGGCGCAGCAGTCTAAGGCACTGCATTGCAGTGCTTGAGGTGTCACTAAAGACCCTGGTTTGATCCCAGGCTGTGTCACAGTGGGACGGGACTGGGAGACCCATGAGGCGACGCACAATTGACCCAGCGCCGTCTAGGTTAGGGGAGGTTTTGGCCGGCCGGGATGCTCTTGTCCCATTGCACTCTAGCAACTCCTTGTGGCGGGCCAGGCGCATGCACGCTGACTAAGGTCGCCAGTTGTATGGTGTTTCCTTTTCTGGCTTCCGGGTTATATCACAGAATTACGAGAATACGCTGGCATTACAGAGGCAAGGGGTGGGGATAACGCTCTGGATAACATAATAACAGCCTATCATGCTCTGCTAGGGCGAGTAAAAAGGTCAGAGTGAGTTGTTCTCTCATTTGTGTCTGGAAGTAGCTAGTAAGATACCCAATTTTAGCCAGTAAGCTTGGGTGCTTGACTGCTGTTGTTTGGTCAGCTGGCTAATGTTACGTGTCTGATCTGTGTAGTAATATTATTCGTATCTCAGAGCCATGTGCTTTGCTAGTTATAGCCTAATGATGGCTAGCTAACATTGAACCTCGTTGGTAAGCTACCTGCAGATTCACAAAAGACTCCACTATGCAAGTAACCATTTCAATAGAATGTTAATGATGTCACTGCGACAATTGTTGATAGACGTAGCAGGTAAATTTGCTCTGGCTATCTACTCCAATTTTAGAGCACTCTCGTCAATGTGCCAGAGCGCAGAATAACTGATGAATTTAAGAACGCCCAACACTTGTTGAACATGTGTCATGCATAGGTGTAATAGGTGGCAGGGAAGTCAGGCGCAGGAGAGTCAAACTGAGTGTAAAATGGAGTCTTTTAATAAAGTTCCACGAGTATGCTCCATAACAATAAATGTACAAACAAACCAAACATGGGTACGAGGACCCGACGCGCACCTATGCAACAATCACACTATACTGACAATAAAACAATCTCTGACAAAGACATGAGGGGAAACAGAGGGTTAAATACACAAGGTAATTACAAAGGTAATGAATGGGATTGAAAACAGGTGTGTGGGAAGACAAGACAAAACCAATGGAAAATGAAAAAAGGATCAATGATGGCTAGAAGACCGGTGACGTCGAACGCCGAGCACCGCCCGAACAAGGAGAGGCAACGACTTCGGCAGAAGTCGTGACAACATGGCCGGTGTCAGTAAACATCGGCAAAAAAAGTGTAAATTGTTGCCAGCAGCACAGTTGCAGTCACCAACGGTCTGGTTAACATAAAAACAGCCTAACCAGCTCTGCTAGGGCGAGTAAAAGGGTCAGAGTGAGCTGTTCTCTCATTTGTGTCTGGAAGTAGCTAGCAAGCTAGCTAACGTTAGCCAGTTAGCTTGACTGCTGTTGTTAAGACAGAACGCTCATATCAACCCTTATAGAGATGGGTGGGGTTAAAGCTGAAGAGGGTGTGAATGATGCTGAATGGGTGTAGACAAAGAAGAGATGTCCAGTAGGTATACCAAAACATTCAAACGCCATTTTATCAAAAGTGAGGTTACAAGTTTATCAACTTTCAAAGCAGAATTACTTTCCCATTGTTCCTCAACTGCAGTGTATGATATACCATGTTCTAGGTTTGAGTTTCTACTTTTATCCAATGTAAAAACACAATATCAAATTTTGCTACAGAAGACTGAATCGAGCCGGTTGGTCACAGATACCCCCCATGGCTATCTAACTCATGGCTATCTAATTCCGCCGAAGTTGGCTCCCCTCCTTGTTCGGGCGTCGTTCGGCGGTCGACGTTGCCGGCCTTCTAGCCATTGCCGCTCCATTCTTCATTGTTCCATTTGTTTCGTCTTGTTTCCCGCACACCTGGTTTACATTCCCTAATTACACTGCATATATTTATTACTCTGTTCCCCCCATGTCTTTGTGTGGAATTGTTTTGTTACGTGTTTAGTGTTACGCACCAGACTGATTGTTTCCTCGGGTATCGTGTTCTGACCCGTAGTATGTTTATTGTCATACATTTGCATTATTGTGAGTGTTTTCGCACTTATTCACTTTTGCCATTGGCTAGAGGTTTTTGAGGCAGTTGCGTCTGTCTTTGTGCTTCTGCCAAATTAAGTGCGCCTGATCAAAACTGTCTGCTCTCCTGCACCTGACTTCTTACCAGTAGCGCACAACCTTGACATGGACAGGACAGTGGAGTCTGGGATATCGAGGGGATTTTGCCTCTACATCAACTCCAACTGTTGTGCTAACTCCAGCAAGGTAGAATCGTCGACCCACTGTTCACCCATCTTGGAATACCTGATGGTCAAATGCTCAACCTTCTACCTCCCGAGGGAGTTTTCATCTGTTGTGACATTTGTATACATTCCCCACCAGGATAAGAAAATTAACAGGCACTTAAAATAACTGTACAAGGCTATAAACAAGCAAGAAAACCTACATCCAGAGGCTGCTTTTCTGGTTTCCGGTGATTTTAATTCTGCGTCACTAAGACACGTAATGCCCAACTTCCATCAGGACATCTCCAATGCCACAGGGGTGATAAAGTCCTGGAACACTGTTATTCTACCCACAAGCAAGGCCCTCCCTCGTCCGCCAATAGGCAAATCAGATCATAACTCCTTACTCTTGCTTCCTGTTTACAGGAAATACCCGTGACTCGCTTCATTGAGAAAAGGTCACCCGAATCAGAGATTATGCTACAGGACTGCTTTTCTAGCACTGATTGGAATATGTTCTGAGACTCCGCCGATAACATTGATGAGTGAACCACCTCTGTCACCGGCTTCATTATAAAATTTATCTGCGACGTTCTCCCCACAAGGAGGGTTAAGCCCTGGCTTAGCACCAAGGTTGGCGCTAAACTAAAGGAAAGGCCTACAGCACACAGCGCTACAGTAGACAACCCTGAGGCTACGGCCGAGGACAGGAATAAGAACAAGAAGGTCCGCTATGACCTCCGCAGAGTCATCAAATGAGCAAAAGGACAATATAGGAATACGGTCGAAACATGCTACACAGGCTCCGATGCCCGCCATATGTGGCAGGGGCTACAGTCCATTAGGGATTACTAAGGAAAACCCAACCATGATCTGCCCAACGATGCCTCTCTACTAGACAAACTCAATGCATTTTTTTGCACACTTTGACAACAACAACATCGTGCCGGGTTTGAGGGCCGTCACCGACCCAGAGGATTGGGTGATCTCGCTCTCTGAGGCCGAAGTGAAAAAGGTCTTTAATCAGGTCAACACCCGCAAGGCTGCGGGGCCTGACGGTATTCCAGGGAGCGTTCTCAGAGCGCCCCCTGGAATATATGCATTGAACAGCTGGCAGATATATTCATTTCCAACCTCTCCTTGTCCCAGTCTGTAATTCCCACATGTTTTAAGATGACCACCATCATTCATGTCCCCAAGAATTCTAAGGCTTCATGCCACAATGACTACCACCCTGTAGCACTCACATCTGTAATCATGAAGTGCTTTGAGAGGCTGGTTATGACCCACATTAACTCCACCATCCCAGCCACCCTAGATCCACGCCAATTTGCATACCACCCTGACAGATCCATAGATGACCCAATCTCAATTGCTCTCCACACTGCCCTCACCCACCTAGATAAGAGGAATACCTATGTGAGAATGCTGTTCATTGACTACAGCCCAGCGTTCCACACCATTGTCCCATCCAAGCTCGTCACCAAGCTTAGGACTCTGGGTCGGCGCCTCTTCCCCCTCAAGAGGTTGAAAAAGTTTTGCACGGTTGAGAGCATTTTGACTGGCTGCATCATTGCCTGGTATGGCAATAAAACAATCCTTGAGCGCATGGAGCTACAGAGGTTGGTGCGGACAGCTCAGTACATCACTGGGGCCGAGCTCCCTGCCATCCAGGACCTCTACATCAGGCATTGTGGTAGGAAGGCCCGGAAAATCGTGAATGATTCTACCCACCCAAGCCATAGACTATTCTCTCTGCTTCAGCATGGCAAGTGTTACCGGAGCATCAAGTCGGGCACCAACAAGGTCTTGAACAGCTTCTATCCCCAAGCAATAAGACTGATAAATAGCTAACAAAATAGCTACACAGACTATCTGGGTTAACCTTTGATCCGCATTGACCTTTTTATTTGTGTCTCTATGCACACTCACAGGGCCCTAGACACACACACACACACACCATCATCTTCTCACTCACACATAACATGCATATATATTTATACTAACTCTACATACCTTCTCACCCACTCACATACAAGCGGCTGCTACTCTGTTTATCTTATATCCTGTTTCCTAGTCACCTTACCCCTATACATATCTACCTACATCACTCCAGTTTCCCTGCACATTGTAAATATGGTATTGGAACTGACCCTGTATATAGTAATGCTTACTTATTTCTCGTGTTTTTTCTTCTTCTAGTATTACATTGTTATTGGTTAATGCATTGTATGGTTTTGAGTTTGCAAGAAAGGCATTTCACTGTACTTGTGCATGTAACATTACAACTTTAAACTAATATCACCATCCTGATCCACTGGCCATTTGGACTAAAAAGGGAAGCCCAAATTGCTTTACTGGCCAATGACATGATGTGCTCGTCCATTTCTTTGAGCTCGTCACATCCTGTATCAGTTGAGCACAATTTATGTATTCATGTGAACTCTTTCTTTCTTCCTCTTTTGTCTTTCTCCACATTACCCTAAAAACTACGGGATGAACAGGCGTTCCACAATTCTCAACAAGCTAATATAACACATGTAATTCAGATTTGAGGTTAGCTTGGCCACGCTTTATTGGATGATCAAATGACTGCATCAATGCACGGAGCAGGTTAATAAAGTGTGGGTCCGCTGTGTAAATGGTCAATTTGCTTTGACTTGGCAATGGGCATGGTTGACAGTGAAAAAGCACACTCTGGTGACTCAATTGACTCTCCATCCAGTTCAAAGGTTAATTAATAATTATTTCTCCATCTCAGCAGGATCCACCTTCTCTGCCGTGGCCAGCCCTGTGAAAGTAACTCATTTTAGGGAGATCATTTGCCTTGATTTAATCAGGAGCAATGTTATTTTTGGAGATTACTGAGCATAACCAAGAGGAATTGGTTTATTGATCCTCTACCAGTCGCTGACTTACATATTACAGGATGTGCCCTTTACAGGATGTGTTCAATTATTAATATGTGGTTTAATCCTCAGTAAATACTTTATGTAAACTGTACAATTCTAATGTGACTATTGAGATATATCACAGTAGGTCTTGGGATACATTTTTCATGTAGGCAGATTGACACTGATTACCACCTTTCCATACATCTGTCTAAAAAAAGAACATAAATACAATTATTAGTCATATTATATAAATAAAAACTATTGAGGGAAAGTCTCTAATACACAGATACAATGTAAACATGTTTGGTATAGTGCTTAGTCATGGCAAAGCCACAGCTTTAAAATGCATTATTGTGTGAAACTGTCTCCGAGTGTGACCCGGGCTGAAATCACTCTCATGCCTTTTGACCCAGAACCGTGCTTGCGGAAAACTGCCAGAGCAAAATGAGAGCGGCAGAGTTCAGGATAGATTTGATTTCACTTCTGGCCAGGTGTGGGCTTTGTACTTGCCACGAACCATACCAGTGCTCTGTCCTTCCCATCCAAAACCTGGTTATTTACACCCATACCTGGGCTCTTTGTCACAACAGTTTTAATGCAAACGTTGGATGTGAAAATTCCGTCACTAACTTGAACCACACTGTTCCACACAAGCTCCATGAAAATATGTGCCGACATCCACCTAAAATAAATTGTCTAATAAAAGTGGAACTTCAGTGTTAATTTTAAGTAATATGGATTTTTCTGAAATATTTCCATCAAGTTATTAACAAGTCAGAATATGAAAGTATTCAACCAATCTGATAAAATTGTTCTTGCATAACATTCACCCATGACTGTAATGTAACCTAAAAAGGAGATGTGCATGGAATACAGTGTCATGGTCCCTAGGTATGATAATGACATCATTCAGCAACAAGAATTTTCCATGATGCATCACTCTACGTATACTACACAATGAAGATTGATGTTCCAAATCAAATTGTATGGTTGGGGAATTTCACCCAGTTGATAAAAAAACAATATTTGAATCAATGTAATCTCTAGGAATATTCTTTGAATGTTCTGTCTATTTCAATTAAACAATTCCCCTCCTTGTAGATCAATCAAAGTGTATTTAATCATCTGATACCATATATTTTACTATTTTGTGGTAATTTACATGCATTAACAATTTTATGAAAAATACTTAATCGGTAGCCATCCACTGCATGATTACAACCGAGATGGATTTCAAATCTTATCTTTGTTAACTTGTACTACGTACAGCATTACTAAAGATATCAGTGGAATTTTGGCTCCAAATGATCACGGCTAGACATTGTTCTGTTGAAATAACTCCCCAAAGTCCCTCCCGTTCTACATTCATTCCGAGGCATATACATTTGTCTGAACCCAGCACTGGGATTTCATTTCTCCCGTATGCAGCGGACAGTTGTCCTATGGGTTAATGGCCCACCGAAGACCTGAATCAGGCCCAGATGAAAGGAACCTAAAGGGCCCTCATTTTTCCCCATTAATCATCCTTGTTTTCTTTAAAGTGATCTTTTCACCCTGTTTTAAGTACCTGTCCGTTTTCTGGGGGCTCGTCCGAGGTGCAAGGGGCCAACTGGAGGCCTATCCGAGCCTCGCACCCTCCTCACAAGGAGTCCCCGGAGCCCAGAATCAGGCCCCAGGTTTAATGGCTTTTGTAATGGCAAATTATAAGGCGCTACAAGGGGAAGATTAATCGAAGGGTGGTCTAGGACTTGCCGGGGTTCAGGCTTTAAGGTAACCCGAGATTGTTCACGTCGCACTAAAAAATGTGGACGGCTGCCCTGGCCGACCACGGCATTGCAGACACATGAACTCTTACAACATGACGTTTTACCAGGCCTAATATTTTCACTGCCCTTGGGCCAACTGACCAAAAAATCATTATCATTTGTAAAACTAACAAATTGTTTTGTCAGGATTTTCAGCACCATCATCATTCCTGTGCTAATAGATTTGCTTTGACTCAGAGGCCACTTAATTCTCTCTCTCGTTATGGCGCTGCTGAGCTGAGCCGAGTATTTCCTATTCAAAAGCTGAAGACTCATTTAACTGTAAGGCACGTCAAAATGAACGAGGGAGTAAATAATCTGAGATGCACTTTGTCAAAGTGTACAAAAATGTCCAGAAAAATGTAAGTCCTGATATGAAACATTTATTTTTTGACTATGTGAACGAACTAAAGTAGCTATGTAATTGTGAACACATATTCCCAAACTGAGTTAATGTGGGGGTGTATCCCCAGTGTGTATGAGACTGCAGAGAAGTGATCTTTGTTTTACTTTGGGTGGGATCCATTTCTGTATTTTGAAGTATGGCGTCATGCCCTACTTCAGTCAAACTGTGTGTCTACGTGTAAGGCATTGCTCTCTGGGATGACATGATTACGTCGTTAGGGTAGTGACCTCAGCCTTTACTACATCAATTTGAAATGGATCCTGTAGGACCTTCTCTTGATGAAGCCTCTCAGCATTATCATGTATTACATCAAATTTTTAAGAAATTCAAGATCCATTGTTATCATGCTTAAAAATATACAACAAAACTCAATTCACACAAAACAAAAATACAAAATGTATATTAAAATACAAATGTAACCATTATAATCAGTAATATAGGTCTGAGCAGCCAACAAGTTACCTAAAGGAGAACATAAAGACAGCCTCACCACATGAGGGCCACTAAAACAGTGTGAGTCTCACCTTTTAAAGAACGTCATGGTTGTTCGTGGCTCCTATAGCTGTCACGCTGAACTTGGTATTAGAGAAACCAGACAAAATTGAGGGACTACTTTAATGTGTTGACACTTATCTGGTAAGTCCTGTCTAAGTGGTACCATTTTAGTTTTGCTCTTTCATATAAATGACATCTGAGATGAGGCTGCATTTGCCTCAGAACAGCACTTGACCCCTCCTAAGAATGCGAAAAACACACAAAAAAAAGCTAACGAAATGGGAGGCCCAAGTACCCCACTCATATCTCATCTCTATTAACGGGTTTACTGGTGACCCCAGGGGTCCTCGTAAAAGTTTACACAGAGGATTCAGTTAGAGTTCCCTTTAAAAGAATGAAAGAAATCGGTTAGTTTATGGTTAGCCTTCAGAATTTTACGGCATGTTTTACTAAAGTTCCCATTTTTACAGACCCTGGTTCCAATTAGCCAGTCAGTGGCATAGGGGTCTAACCTGAGCTTTACTTTATTCTTAAAAAAAGAAAAGAAAAACGTGAGGGGCGCTTAATTGACTGTTGATCTCTGAGGACACACACAGGTCAAGCCAGGAGGCTCGGAGTCAGGTTCGAAATCAGCATTAGCTGAGCTATGCTGCCATTTCCAGAATGGAATGAAGTACGACTGGACCAAAAAGGTGGTCGCCCATAGATCACCTCTTATTTCTTACAATGTAAATTTGTATTAGCTACACCAATTGAAATGACATGTGGGAGCTAATTTCGTTCAATATGATAATCAAGTTCTAGGTTTTACACTGGGCGAAAAGGGTCCATATCAGGCTCTACCTTTACATGAAATGTTTTTGATATTCTAGAGAATACGGACCATTTCCAATGCATATTTTGAGTTGTGGGTTTGCACCATATCCTGACAAATTCTGAATACAGATGTATATGACATATATGATATTGGGATTACTCCGCATATCACACATGGACATTTCCTATGGCCGGATTTGGACTCATTCAATATCCTGAGATGTGTGACATCCTATTTTCTCTCTTCATGTTGACAAATACTGACTGCATACCTTGCATTGGTATTGGTGTTTATTAGGGTCCCCATTAGACGCTGCAAAAGCAGCAGCTACTGTTCCTGTGGTCCACATGAAACATGACATAAAACATAGTACAGAACATTATTAGTAAAGGACTGAACACATTTTAAAACGTACATTTAACACATACATTTAAAACGTCACACATAGCCTACATATCTGTATATACATACAATATCTAGGTCTAATACGTAATACAGTACAATACAATATATATAAAATGGCTTTCTCTTCAGTCCCCTTTGTGCAGTAAGGTGTAATTTTATCTGTTTTTTAAATCTGTTTTTATTGCTAACTTAAGTTAGCTGGAGTGGCAAAGAGTTCCATGTAGTCATGGCTCTATTTAATACTGTGCATTTCCCAGCCTCTGTTCTGGCACTGGGGACTGTAAAGATACCTCTGGTTGCATGTCTTGTGTTGTACCGACACTTGTCCATGTACATCTAATTGCGATACGTGCTGCTTTATTCTGGACCAACTGTAATTGACCTATGTCCCTATTTGCCACACATGACCACACAGGTGGGCAGTAGGCCAAGGGCCTGTAGGACCTGTCTGGTCAACTGAGATGTTAAGAAGGCAGAGCGACGCTGTATCATTGACAGACCTCTTCCCATTTTATCAACCATTGAATCTATATGTTTTGACCATGACAGCTTTCTATTTAGGATTACACCCAGAAGTTTAGTCTCCTCAACTTGCTCAATCGCCACAGTATTCAATAAATTATCTAAATGAGGCTTAGCATTTAGTGAGTGATTGGCCCAAAAATTATGCTTTTCTTTTTTGAGATATTTAGCACCAGACTATTGCTAGTGGCCAATTCTAAAACTGACTGGAGCTCTATGTTAAGGGTGTCAGTTATTTATTTTACTGTTGCAGCCTACGTGTATACTCTTGAATCATCAAACACACAGGCTTTATTCAAGGTGAGTGGAAGGTCAAACTGTCAAAACTGAAAATAATAATGGCCCTAGCCGGCTGCCCTGTGCTACACCACACTCAAGTGAATTTGCATAGGAGGCTTCCATGAACAAAAACCCTATTTGTTCCAATCAGATAGGTAACGCTATATCCATAATAAGGCATAGGATGCATCTATTGATTCCAGATATGCTTCTCTTGGCTGAGGTCCATATCTGATATGATTTTTCATATGCTGAAAATAAAGACACATTTCTGAATAATTTGACAAATATGAAATCCAGATTATTCTTTCATGCCTAAATCATTTTGGATTCACTTCAGATATCATACATGGTATGGCTGGATAGTTACTCATTAGATGAGTAACAACAAATAAGTAAATTGCCTTCGCTGCAGGGAAACACACTTTTACCCCCTATCAAGCTTCAAGGTGACAGCTAACGTTTATTTTTATGTAGGCATATTTAGGTTAATATAAGGTTAATTTACAGGGCAATATAAGCTAGCCAGTTAGATAACATAGCTGGAGTGCGATACGTGCTGCTTTTTTTGGAGTGGATCACAGACCTATCAGGAATAAAAGGTAAGACCCAAGTGCAGACCGTGTGAAGTAACAATGTTTATTGTAACACCAGGGGCAGGTAAATGACAGGTCAAGGCTGGCAGGCTCAGGTACAGGCAAAGTTCAGTAATCCAGAGGTGGCGCAAAGGTACCGGACGGCAGGGTCAGGGTAGGCAAAGGTCAATATTCCAGTAGTGGGACAAAGGTATGGGAAGGCAGGGTCAGGGTAGGCAAAGGTCAATAATCCAGTAGTGGGACAAAGGTACGGGACGGCAGGGTCAGGGTAGGCAAAGCTCAATAATCCAGTAGTGGGACAAAGGTACGGGACGGCAGGGTCAGGGTAGGCAAAGGTCAATAATCCAGTAGTGGGACAAAGGTACGGGACGGCAGGGTCAGGGTAGGCAAAGGTCAATAATCCAGTAGTGGGACGAAGGTACGGGACGGCAGGGTCAGGGTAGGCAAAGCTCAATAATCCAGTAGTGGGACAAAGGTACGGGACGGCAGGGTCAGGGTAGGCAAAGCTCAATAATCTAGTAGTGGGACAAAGGTACGGGACGGCAGGCAGGCTTAGGGACGGGCAGAGTGGTTAGGCAGGCAGGTACAAGGTCAGGACAGGTAAGGGTCAAAAACCAGTAGGCCGAGAAACGCGAGGCCTGGACAAAGACAATCGCTGACAGAAAAACCACTGGTAAGCTTGACAAACTGGCGACAGACAAACAGAAAACACAAGTATATGTACACAGGCGGTAATGGGGAAGATGAGCGACACCTGGAGGGGGGTGGAGACAAGCACAAAGACAGGTGAAACAGATAAGGGCGTGACAAGACCAATACTACCACCACGTTGGGTCTGGTGTGCATCATCCATAACAATTAGGGCAGGCAGGGGTATTGAGGGAGTGCAACTTTTATTTTCTGTTAAATAAATAAAATATTTTTTTTGAAAAGATTGGCCTACGTTTGCAATTTTACAGAAACATGTGCTGTGATTGGAGCTCTGGATTTGCTGTGCTGTATGTTTTAAACATAAATAGCAGAGATCTGCTTCGGAAATAGCAACTTGGATTAAATATGAAGATGTTTGCCTTCCCTGCCTTGTACAGCCTACTACTGAATATGGTGCACATGTATGTTCAGATACACTATATATGCAAAAGTATGTGGACACCCCTTCAAATTAGTGGATTTGGCTATTTCAGCCACACCCGTTGCTGATTTATAAAATCGAGCTCACAGCCATGTAATCTCCATAGACAAACATTGGCAGTAGAATGGCCTTACTCAAGAGCTCAATGACTTTCAACTTTGCACCGTCACAGGATGCCACCTTTCCAACACGTCCGTTCGTCAGATTTCTGCTGCCCTGGTCAACTCTAAGTGCTGTTATTGTGAAGTGGAAACGTCTAGGACCAACAACAGCTCAGCAGCGAAGTGGTAGGCCACACAAGCTCACAGAATGGGACCTCCGAGTGCTGAAGCACAGAAGCGTGTAAAAAACATCTGTCCTTGTTTGCAACATTCACTACCGAGTTCCAAACTGCCTCTGGCTGTAACGTCAGCACAATAACTGTTCGTCGGAAGCTTCATGAAATGGGTTTCCATGCCGAGCAGACACACATAAGTCTAAGATCACCACGTGCAATGCCAAGCCCTAATGCATGGTGATAAATGTAAAGTTTGGTGAAGGAGGAATAATGGTCTGGGACTGTTTTTCATGGTTCAGGTTCCTCAGTTCCAGTGAAGGCATAACTTAACGTTACAGCATACAATGACATTCTAGACAGTTTGAGCAAGGCCTTTTCCTGTTCCAGCATAACAATGCCCCCATGCACAAAGCAAGGTCCATACAGAAATGGTTTGTCGAGATCAGTGTGGAAGAACTTGACTGGCCTGCACAGAGCCCTGACATTGACCCCATCGAACATCCTTTGGATGAATTGGAATGCCGACTGCGAGCCAGGCCTTATCGTTCAACATCAGTGCCCGACCTCACCAATGCTCTTATGGCAGAACGGAAGCAAGTCCCTGCAGCAATGTTCCAAGATCTAGTGGAAAGCCTTCCCAGAAAAGTTGAGGCTGTTATAGCAGCTAAGGGGGGACCAACTCCATATTAATGCCCATGATTTTTTAAATGAGTGTTGTTCGATGAGCAGGTGTCCACATACTTTAGGTCATGTAGTGTATGTCACCATGTGAAGAAGCACAATGATTTTCAGTGCCTGAACAGGTAAAATCATTTGGTCGCTGGGCATTTCATGAGTTGTATTTAGCCCATTTTTTTTATCAGACATATGAGGACGAATATTGTATATCATGTAAGGATAGCTAATGAAATGATGCATTTTATTAGAAATATGGATACATAAATGATCAGGTATAATACATTTCTGAAAATATGTGCATTTGTTCATTCCTAAGTATAAAAGCTTAGATATGTCAGCATGTTGGCACACCCTTTCTGAATAGTCTACAAATATGTAAAAAAGTGTATGTGCATCAGGTGTGTGTCTTGAACGCATCTCACCCCCAGATATCTCCCTGGACTCATACGATAGCAGGGAGATTTCTGAGGTCCGGATTGGAAGCATGTAGAAACTGTCCTATTACAAATAATATCCTAGCTTCGTATATAAAATTAAGGACATGCATATCTGGAACATGTCTACTCCATATATTTAATAAAATTGCAGATATCCAGAAATATATAGGTAAAAGTATCCCCTGATATTGACCCTTTTCGCCCAGTGTTAAGGGAAGACATTAGCACAGTATATTTAAGCATAGACATCTCAATTGTTTTAAACTAAGCTGACTAAAATTCTCTGGAGCACTGAAGCATAATTTGGTAGCAAAATAGAGAGCAAATAAACATGACTCACGCTGGTACCCAAACTAACCTCTCTCAGACCATTATAAAAGCAGCCAACTGAATGGCCATCATCCACCATCATCCATCTCTGACCGTCTTTTTGGGGTTTAAATGACTTGTATGTGCTGTGTACTGCAATTCAGCTTTTAGCTACCAAGTACAGCCTATATGTTATATGAATGCTCTACAGATGGTCATACTATCAACAAACTATCTGTTGATAAGTGTTACAGGTCCCAGTTTTGGGACTGGTGCAGCAGATAATAGTTCATGTAACACAGGATAAATAATGAAACAGGAGAATGTAGCTTCTCTTTCAAAGGTTCTCTCAATTATCTTATTCAACAGTCTCTTAAGTGCAAATGTCTTTCTGTCTTTTCATTGTATTTCAATGTTTTCTTTTGTTTTTCTTTAAAGTGTATTTAATAATTTGTCTCATAAATCCCTGACTTATTACTTCATACACATATCAAACATATCAATTTACACCTCGAAAATATTAAATTCCAATCCAATTCACCTCCTCAACTTATTTACATTTATATCCAAAACACATTTACTCTTAACTTTAATTCACCTGTTTAGGTTATAATTATGTAGTTGACTGTTGCCCACTAAAGCCCCATTGGAGACTCTAAAACACGAACGCCTTTAAAGACTGGTGCAAGTCATTAAAAGTTACTTTATACCCATGCTCAAAATATATTCACCCAGTGTAAGAAGGGCTAATAGAAAGACAAGACTATTGCAAATTACATTAATGCTAATTATTTGAAAATTACTGAACAAGCTAGCATAGCGCTAACCGAAGCAAGCAACCAACTGAACGGAGCTAGCAAATTTCTAACCGGAGCAAGCCAAAAGCTAACATTTACAGTACAACAATTACAAAGTTCTTAAACATCACAGTTACAACATTAAATTCTCTAAACCCTTAGGATATTGTAAGTAGTGTCTTTTTCAAAAATATCTTCAGGAGTTAACAATTCGTTTTTTTCTAGATCAAAGGAATGCACCACCATCATTTCATTTTACATTTTACACATTTCAGAGACACTTCCGGCGCCGACAGAGATGGCCGCCTCGCTTCGCGTTCCTAGGAAACTATGCAGTTTTTTTTTTTTTTTTACGTGTTATTTCTTACATTAGTACCCCAGGTCATCTTAGGTTTCATTACATACAGTCGAGAAGAACTACTGTATATAAGATCAGCGTCAACTCACCATCAGTACGACCAAGAATATGTTTTTCGCGACGCGGATCTTGTGTTCTGCCTTACAAACAGGACAACGGAATGGATCGCATGCAGCGACCCAAAAACGACTCCGAAAAAGAGGGAAACGAGGCGATCTTCTGGTCAGACTCCGGAGACGGGCACACCGTGCACCACTCCCTAGCATTCTTCTTGCCAATGTCCAGTCTCTTGACAACAAGGTTGATGAAATCCGAGCAAGGGTAGCATTCCAGATGGACATCAGAGACTGTAATGTTCTGTGCTTCACGGAAACATGGTTCACTGGAGAGACGCTATCCGAAGCGGTGCAGCCAACGGGTTTCTCCACGCAGCGCGCCGACAGAAACAAACACCTTTCTGGTAAGAAGAGGGGTGGGGGCGTATGCCTTATGGCTAACGAGACATGGTGCGATGAAAGAAACATACAGGAACTCAAATCCTTCTGTTCACCTGATTTAGAATTCCTCACAATCAAATGTAGACCGCATTATCTACAAAGAGAATTCTCTTCGATTATAATCACAGCCGTATATATCCCCCCAAGCAGACACATCGATGGCTCTGAACAAACTTTATTTAACTCTTTGCAAACTGGAAACCATTTATCCGGAGGCTGCATTCATTGTTGCTGGGGATTTTAACAAGGCTAATCTGAAAACAAGACTCCCTAAATTTTATCAGCATATCGATTGCGCAACCAGGGGTGGAAAAACCTTGGACCACTGTTACTCTAACTTCCGCGACGCATATAAGGCCCTGCCCCGCCCCCCTTTCGGAAAAGCTGACCACGACTCCATTTTGCTGATACCTGCCTACAGACAAAAACTAAAACAAGAAGCTCCCACGCTGAGGTCTGTCCAACGCTGGTCCAACCAAGATGACTCCACACTCCAAGACTGCTTCCATCACGTGGACTGGGACATGTTTCGTATTGCGTCAGATAACAACATTGACGAATACGCTGATTCGGTGTGCGAGTTCATTAGAACGTGCGTTGAAGATGTCGTTCCCATAGCAATGATTAAAACATTCCCTAACCAGAAACCGTGGATTGATGGCAGTAAACTGAAAGCTGAAACTGAAAGTGCGAACCATTGCTTTTAATCAGGGCAAGGTGGCTGGTAACATGACCGAGTACAAACAGTGCAGCTATTCCCTCCGCAAGGTTATCAAACAAGCTAAGCGTCAGTACAGAGACAAAGTAGAATCTCAATTCAACGGCTCAGAGGCATGTGGCAGGGTCTACAGTCAATCACGGACTACAGGAAGAAATCCAGCCCAGTCACGGACCAGGATGTCTTGCTCCCAGGCAGACTAAATAACTTTTTTGCCCGCTTTGAGGCCAATACAGTGCCACTGACACGGCCTGCAACGAAAACATGCGGACTCTCCTTCACTGCAGCCGAGGTGAGTAAAACATTTAAACATGTTAACCCTCGCAAGGCAGCAGGCCCAGACGGCATCCCCATCCGCGCCCTCAGAGCATGCGCAGACCAGCTGGCTGGTGTGTTTACGGACATATTCAATCAATCCCTATACCAGTCTGCTGTTCCCACATGCTTCAAGAGGGCCACCATTGTTCCTGTTCCCAAGAAAGCTAAGGTAACTGAGCTAAACGACTACCGCCCCGTAGCACTCACTTCCGTCATCATGAAGTGCTTTGAGAGACTAGTCAAGGACCATATCACCTCCACCCTACCTGACACCCTAGACCCACTCCAATTTGCTTACCGCCCCAATAGGTCCACAGACGATGCAATCTCAACCACACTGCACACTGCCCTAACCCATCTGGACAAGAGGAATACCTATGTGAGAATTCTGTTCATCGACTACAGCTCGTCATTTAACACCATAGTACCCTCCAAGCTCGTCATCAAGCTCGAGACCCTGGGTCTTGACCCCGCCCTGTGCAACTGGGTACTGGACTTCCTGACGGGCCGCCCCCAGGTGGTGAGGGTAGGCAACAACATCTCCACCCCGCTGATCCTCAACACTGGGGCCCCACAAGGGTGCGTTCTGAGCCCTCTCCTGTACTCCCTGTTCACCCACGACTGCGTGGCCACGCACGCCTCCAACTCAATCATCAAGTTCGCGGACGATGAGACGGCCTACAGGGAGGAGGTGAGGGCCCTCTGAGTGTGGTGTCAGGAAAATAACCTCACACTCAATGTCAACAAAACTAAGGAGATGATTGTGGACTTCAGGAAACAGCAGAGGGAACACCCCCCTATCCACATCGATGGGACAGTAGTGGAGAGGGTAGTAAGTTAAGTTCCTCGGCATACACATGACAGACAAACTGAATTGGTCCACTCACACAGACAGCATCGTGAAGAAGGTGCAGTAGCGCCTCTTCAACCTCAATTTCGCACGCCAAATTTTTCAGTTTTTGATTTGTTAAAAAAGTTTGAAATATCCAATAAATGTCGTTCCACTACATGATTGTGTCCCACTTGTTGTTGATTCTTCACAAAAAAATACAGTTTTATATCTTTATGTTTGAAGCCTGAAATGTGACAAAAGGTCGCAAAGTTCAAGGGGGCCGAATACTTTCGCAAGGCACTGTAATGTTTACATACCCTACATTATTCATCTCATATGTATACGTATATACTGTACTCTATATCATCTACTGCATCTTTATGTAATACATGTATCACTTTAACTATGCCACTTTGTTTACATACTCATCTCATATGTATATACTGTACTCGATACCATCTACTGTATCTTGCCTATGCTGCTCTGTACCATCACTCATTCATATATCCTTATGTACATATTCTTTATCCCCTTACACTGTGTATAAGACAGTAGTTTAGGAATTGTTAGTTAGATTACTTGTTGGTTATTACTGCATTGTCGGAACTAGAAGCACAAGAATTTCGCTACACTCGCATTAACATCTGCTAACCATGTGTATGTGACAAATAAATAAAATTTGATTTGATTTGACATGCGTTTTCTGTCTAGTTTGAAGTTATACAATTACCATGTTGTTCAAAACCATTACATTCACTTCAACGGGCAAGTTACTAAACTATATTGTGGTATTCAGTGTATTTTTGCACTTTACTGACCTGTAACACTGGATAAATGATGAAACAGGAGAAAGTGGCTTCTCTTTCAAAGGTTCTCTCAGTTATGTGAGAGGTGCAGGATCGCATATAGCCCCAGTGCGAAGCGAACACATCTCAATGCCCCCTACTGGCCAACAGTAGTATGAACGCATCACAATGGCGCGACCTTGGAGGACTGACATTTCAGTAAAAGCATTCTTCCCCAAATACAAAGAAACCATACATAAACACAAATGTGACCATACATTGTGTGTGCGTCACATAAGCAACTGATTGCTAAAGTTACGGTTAGGGTTAGGTTTAGAATAAGGGCATGAATTAGGCTAGGGTTAGGGTTAAGTTTAGGGTTAAGGTTAGGCTTAGTAGATAGTTAGTTGAAATGTTATTGATCGTCTGTGGAGCATCTACAGATGGACTACACAAATAGAATGTTACCAATGCCTTACTATACTATGTAAACAGGTTATGTCATTATATGTACGTTTGATTGTTGGCTGATAGCTTCCTGGGGCTGTATCAAGTTAGAAGGCAATAGGTACTCCATGACCTTACATGCTCTGTTTCTTTTTTCAATCTTGGGTAATTGCATGCTGTGAGGACACATTGAGCTAGCAAACTACAGTATCTGTGTAAGATGTCTATGGACGCTAGCTAGCTAACATCACCTTCTTAGTTGCTAATGCTGGAACCTTACATGTAAACTTATCTTCTAAAGTTGTTCTCCATCTGGCTCGCCAAAGCCTTGCTGCAGTTTTCTAATTCTTTGAATGTCATTTAGTCATTTTTAAATATTTGTGGAAAATGTTACGCCGTCCTCTTCCTGGTTTTCAATGTGTATCATAAATGGCCTGGCCGGACTGAACACATCAGGAAGTGAGTTTGGCTAGAGTATTTATTGTGTATTTAAGTGATTAAATGTGTCAAATTGCTTCAGCTCGAGATCCTCACAACAACCCTTACGCATAACAAGCCTTTCGTTTAACTATGCCCAGTCAGTCAGTTGAGAGATTTGGAAAAACAGCTCAGTGAAAACCTTGAGCAAGACATGCAGATGAATTATGGATCATAACACACAACAAGTCTATGTTCCAGAGTATTGCAACAGAACTAAAGTGCCCCAGACAGCAGGCACTCACCAGCGCTACTGAGGTCCTTCCAAAGTGGCACCACACAACAGCCCGTTCATAACTCCGCAAACAGACTGTCACTCAGAGCTCCTGTCTGTTAAAACAAACACCCTACCAGAAAAGACATGAAGTCAACAGTCAGTTTTGGTTGATATCCGACTTAAGTAAGTAAGTCAGTTGAAATAACAAGAAAATTATGTTGATTCTACCTATTTTTGGCCAGAGGGACAATTTACTCCGCAGGGATTTAGACGGGTGTACAGCCAATATTCTCTGATTCACACGCCCCAAGGCCTGAAGCAGACAGTTCTTTGGCGCTGGTCACTTAATTCAACACCAATGACCAAATGCACGAACAATGCAGAAGCCTGACATTGGTTCTTGTCACCTTTATGACAGATGAGCCGCAGTGACGCTTTTCTCTTTGGTCCACAGGAAATCCACTGTCTGGACACATACACACTTCCTTCTGGTCTCCTGTGCGTCTGTCATTGAGGGAGCAATGCTTAAAACACACTGGTAACTTCCTGGTGGGAAACTGACTAGCTAGCATGGAAGACACACAACTATTGTGGCCTTATTCCATTTCTGACAGGATTAAGCGCTTGTTAATCATATATAAACTCCCATTAGCAGGGATAGCAAAACAAACTTTGAACTGATGAAAGTAAGCAAATCATTATACCCCCCTGGTTATTCATGCGCTAGGAGCACCAATGTTCTTCAGAGGCAGAGTGTGTAGTGTGCATTTGCATTTATATCTATCTGAACATGTGTATTTTTGTATGGGTGTCTTATGTGTGTGCACATTTGCTTGGCATTAGGTGGTGTATTCTCCCTGTGTAAGTCCCTTGGCTCTGGGCTATGGGATCTGGCCCTGCATGTCCTGCCTCCTCAGCCTGTTCTTTAGGCTCACGGTCTGGCCTACAGCTCTTCCCCCACACAGCTGGAAGGCAACAGCCTTGCTCGGCCCTTTGCCCAATGTCCAATAGCTGCAGGGACTCTGCATTTATCACCCACTCCAAACTGGAATCCAGAGAGCAATGCAATTCAAACCGGATGGTCGTACGGTTGAGTCCGGCTGGCAGAACTCATGGCTTTTCAGCTTTCCCCTGACAAGCCTGTGTAGGCTACTACACACAGAATATTATTAAGAATCGGGCTGGCCCACATTAATTATCAGGTTCCCATGCACGTAAGATGGGACAGAGACGTGGTGACACACTGATTGTGGTCCTCTGTGATTGATCTAGTCTGTGGCTGGAGCTGTGCTATATTTACCATCAATGCTGTGACAGACACTCTCCCTTCCCTCCCTCCTTTTCCCTCTCACTCTCCCTACTCTGTGTCCCACCCAAAAGTATGTCCTTCCATCCACTGGTATGGCTCTAAACTTGGTAACAGATCTCTGGCATTGCCA
Source organism: Oncorhynchus masou masou (assembly GCF_036934945.1). NCBI lineage: Eukaryota > Metazoa > Chordata > Actinopteri > Salmoniformes > Salmonidae > Oncorhynchus > Oncorhynchus masou. Next base: position 36,211,069 of record NC_088220.1, read on the forward strand.
TGCACCAGCAGACACTTTTATTATTATATTATACCTGGAAACATTACCAATGTTTGCATTATCTTGGTAACACTTTTCTTGAAGCACCTTTATGTGAAATGTTATATAGCCTTATAAACATTCACAGCACCTCATAGATCATTCTGACCCTATAAGGTAACACATTACTTGACACCCAGCGTCATAATAGCCGACATAACGTGTCTTAACCTGTCATAACACTGTGATGACACATATATTTAGACCTGTTGTGACATAATATTGTGTTATTTAATGGCTGGTCATGATATCTACATAAGAATGTCAAAACCGACACAACCTGCCACACAAGGCAAAACATTCCATTACACCATAGCCTGCTTGTCAACAGTATGTTTATGTTATTTTCTGAAATTGACCATCTTAAATTATCATTGTAATTGTGCACACATTGATGTCAGACATGCACCTACCCCAATGCTCTTTTGCTGATGACTGGGATGAATGCAGGAGCAGGTTTCAGGAACGGGATAAGACACCCTGTTTTGGACTGATGACTGACATAAGGGCATGTATGTGATAGGCCTATCTGGCTTATATGATTATGATGGTCATAATGCTCCTTGACAGTGTCACAAAGTGTAGTTTCTACAAGTTATTTAAAATATGACGAAAACATGACTGTAAAGAATTCATTACCACAACAACAAACGAAAGGAAACTTCTTGTCAGGGAAAAAACACATTTGAATAAATTTGGGTTTTGATACACTTACAGTATGTAGGTATCATAACCAGCCATAAGATAATGCAATATATGTCACAACTGGTGTAAATATATAGGTAATGACAGTGTTATGACTATATTATGACAGCTAATGGCAAGTTATTTCAGCTGTTATGACATAATGACATGGTTATGACCGTGTCATAACGTGTTATGATGCTGAGTGTCAAGTAAAGTGTTACCCTATAGGTATATATATATATATATATATATATATGCTGAACAAAAATATAAATGCAACATGCAAACAATTTCAAAGATTTTACTAAATTACAGTTCATATGAGGAAATAAGTCAATTGGAATTAGTTAATTAACCCCTAATCTATGGATTTCACATGACTGGGAATACATATATGCATCTGTTGGTCACAGATACCTTAAAAAAAGTAGGGGCGTGGATCAGAAAACCAGTCAGTATCTGATGTGACCACCATTTGCCTTATGCAGTGCGACACATCTTCTTTGCATATAGTTGATCAGGTTGTTGATTGTGGCCTGTGTAATGTTGTCCCACTCCTCTTCAATGGCTGTGCGAAGTTGCTGGATATTGGCAGGAACTGGAACACTCTGTCATACACGTTGACGAAGAGCATCCCAACCATGCTCAATGAGTGACATGCCTGCTGAGTATTCAGGCCATGAAAGAACTGGGACATTTTCAGCTTCCAGGAATTGTATACAGATTATTGCATTATGGGGCCGTGGATTATAGTGCTAAAACATGAGGTGATGGCGGTGGATGAATAGCACGACAATGAGCCTTGGGATCTAGTCAATGTATCTATTCATTCAAATTGCCATTGATAAAATGAAATTGTGTTTGTTGTCCGTAGCTTATGCCTGCACATACCATGACCCCACCGCCACCATGGGGCACTATGTTCACAACATTGACATTAGCAAACCGCTCGCCCACACGAAGCCATACACGTGGCTGTGGTTGTGAGGCCGGTTGGACGTACTGCCAAATTCTCTAAAACGAGGTTGGCAGAGGCTTATGGTAGAGAAATTAACATTAAATTATCTGGCAACAGCTCTGGTGGACATTCCTGCAGTTAGCATGCCAATTGTGTGCTCCATCAAAACTTCAGACATCTGTTGCATTGTGTTGTGTGACAAAACTCCACATTTAGAGTGACCTTTTAATGTCCCCAGAACAAGGTGCACCTGTGTAATAATCCTATAATCAGCTTCTTGATATGCTACACCTGTCAGGTGGATTATCTTGGCAAAGGAGAAATGCTCACTAACAGGTATGTAAACAAATCTGTGCAACAAATTTGAGAGAAATTAGCTTTTTGTGCATATGGAACATTTCTGGGAAATGTGTTTACATTCCTGTTCGTATATATATGTATATCTATATATATAAGAATTTGTTGACTTGCCTAGTTAAATAAAGTTTAAATAAAATAAAAATTATATATATATATATCACAGCTAGTGGTCCTCTTGTGCTTTATTGCTTTAATATACAGTTTTATATTACTCTGTTACAATACCTATATGAATATGTTCATGACAATATAACACTTCATAAGAAAGTGCTTCAAGTAAAGTGCTACCATTATCTTCTAAAATAAACAGAAAAGTAGTGCGCATTAATATAACCTCACATCCAAGTCCTTTACATAATCTCAAAACTGTAATATGCTGAAATATGTCTTGAGGAAAAAATTGGCACAGGCAAAGTGAGTAAGCCAAGGGGGACCTGCTGAAAGAGACACTGGGAGTAAATGAGGAGACAGCCACAGGGAGAGGAAAGGAGAGAGAGAGAGATATGAGGAAATAAAGAAAGGAAACGAGGCCTTGCTTTATTATGGTCTAATATGCCTTCCTAACGCAGTGAGCGAGCAGAGGAGCACCGAGACATAATTATATCTCCTCCCTGAGCCGTCTCCCTGTATTAGCGTCTCCTCTAGTTCACTGACTGCGACAGAGACAAATGAGAGAGTTTTTCCAGCGGATCATTCTCATCCGTTACTGCCAGTTCCGTATGATAGATCATCGGAGTTAAAGCGGGCAATAGATCATCGCGTAAAAGAGACTCGCTAGCGTACCCCAGCGGAGCGCCTTTACAGATCACTGGTTGCCTAATACACATGTGGGTAAGAGTAAAATCCCGTTAGCTGCATTTTCCACCCCGATTAAACCAGAATAAATGGTCACCTCCATCTCAGTGACCACCCTACTATGGGGGTGTAGTTGTATACACTAAGGCAAGGGGAGTAAGAGAAAACAGGATCTAAGAAATGTTGAGTCCGAACATTAAACTAAATTGGAAGAGAAAACGGTGCATGTAGTCTTCACTCTAGCTCAAGACTACTGCTGATTTCCAAATTATGCAGAAGAAAGCAGTTTTTTAATGTATTTTAAATTGGTTAACTTAAATAACAGGAGGTTTAAAGTATTGTCAACACAGGAGTCTCTTTTCAATTCCAATATCCAGTAGCTGAACATTATAGTCCATATTAGAGTATATCTGTATTCTGAGCAGATTTTCAACAGCCAATGTATAGTATTTATGCATTAGCTTCATGTACTATTGTGAGTGGTATGGTATCAGAGCAATGGTGTCTGTAGGCTACAACAATGCAACTGTAGGCTTATCACGACGATAGGCCGATCAATTAGTAAAGTGCTGATTTCTGACAATACCACAAGCAAACAAAAAGCTAAACAAATGTTAATACTATTGCATATGCATTGGTTTACATTCCCTAATCATCAGCAGCACGAGGACATCCCTAAATAGCTAAAAACAACTTTATATTCTGTTGGTAACTCTGTGCTGCACAACATTATGAATTTCAATTAATTCTGATCAACACAAACGTTTGATCGCTCTCGTGTGGGGGACAGACACATAGACTGGAGTCTGTAAAAAGTGCTGACACAAGAGCAGCTGTAGATGCACTGAACACCAAAGATACAGGCAATTCACAATACAGCTGAACTGCTGTTGTTCATGTTGAGGAAAAAATATATCAATAATCAGCCACTTAGACTCTCCTAGCGCCATGTCTTTTAGTCCTTAACCTTTAAAGCCTCTGACAGTCTTGAAGCTTGACACATTAAAACAACACCCAACTGGAATGGTGTGATGTGCTTCCACCTTTAATGCCATAAGGTCCCTCGTAGTATCTATGAAATGGCTTCTGGATGGTGCCCCTTCCTGTGTGTCCCCGGTACCTAAATAAACCAATAAATACCTGCCATAGTCAAAGGCAAGGATGTGGCAGTGGTGATAAATGGGCACAAGACTTGGGACGCCCGCTGTACGCATCACCAGGGTTCCTGACAAGAGCCTTGGCAGGAACTCTGGGAGATTACCACGGTTAAAGTTTCCCCCCTCCTCCTCTACCTCCACCCCTCCTCTACCCAAACAGGAAAGGGTTATTGAAGTAGGATGGGATGATACCGGTATGTCAACCTGGTTCCCCGTCTCTGAAAAGAGTGTCTAAGGACAACCCTTTTTTTGGTTTTCTGTCTGGGAACCAAGGTTACAGTGATGAAAGCAAACCTATTGTCCGTGCAATGAAGTCACCCCCCATTGTTTATATAGTTGTATTGTACCTTGATGGGCAATTGTTTGTTTTGACCTTGCACAGCTCCGAACCACAGGTTTTTTCCAACTTTGACCTTGCTACATGAAAGAGTTAAAGACAGGTTGTAAATGTTTAAGTGACATTTAACCTTGAGGTCATTTGCAGACAGTTGTATTTAGCTTAATACGCACTGTTATTCACTCACTGTTATTGTACTTGCACTACAGAGATATTAGTGTATGAATTACACAACTCCAGCATTTTCACATGTTTAAACACATGTCAAGAAAATACAATTTTAATAAAGGACATTTCCTCAAATAAACATTACTGTCTGTTGATTTATGGAAAATGTAGATATTTAAAAATCCTGCACTTAAATTCAACAAAATACCAATATTCAATATCAACCTTGAAAATGATTTACTGTTTTTACAAATAATGGGAAAGCAATGGGAGGATCACTTACTTTCCTGCTAACAGGATTTACTCACATACAGGCCTCTGTCAACGTTGGTGTAAAGGAATCGGGAGACAGGTGCAGGAATGCGTAATAGTTTTTTTTATTTACCCAAAGTACCGCGAGCCATGTAAAGGCACGGAGACAAAGACCAAACAAACACATATACAAAACACAGGGTTGAAACCCAAACAAAAGAGCGAGGAGCACCTCAAATAAATACACGGGTGCACAAAGATACCACACAGGACGAGACCCGTGATCATCTGCGCAATACAAGCGGCACAAAAGCCAAAAGAAAACACAGCACAGGTACTCACACAACCAACGGACATTGTGACAATAATCGACAGGACAATGGTGAACAAAGGGCACACTTATACAATTACTAATGAATGGGAATAGGGACCAGGTGTGTGTAATGACAGTTCCGGAGGGATCCGTGACAGCCTCAGTGTCTTCAGCGTGTCCCCGCTCTCTCTAAAACATTGACTAGGCTGAGAGATTCAAAACGACATGTGTAGGGTAGGGGGCAATGGGAAGGCCAAAGCTTTCACATTTGGCTTGCGAAACACTGGCAACAAGTAACAGGGGACAAGGAAAGATCCATGATATTAAGATGGATGATTTATGCCCTGTGACAGAAACCTTCCATGTAAATGTAAAGTACTGCAAAGAAAAGGTTTGAAAAGAGGTTTCACTGTTAAATAAGTTTATCAGGTAGTGGCCATACATTCACACTTACCTTTTATATAAGCCATTTCCATGACAACTAAACTATAAGGTCAACCTGGAACATACATTTTAGCATTTGTTATAGTCTTAGTAAGCATTTAATTTATAGTTGTAATTTCAGCTGTAAACCAGTAAAGCTCACAAACACAATTCTCCTGTGAACTACTTTCTTATCACCTGTTCTTAAAGTGATGCCAAGTTTGCTAAACGCCATTGGCACTTGGATTGGAACCGGTGCTTTGCTCAGATGACATGAAAATAGAGCTCTTTGGCCACGCCCACCAAAGCTGGAATAGTCCTAGTAAGCAAAATTACTTTGAAAAGACGTGTAAAATATGTACTTTTTAGACATTGAAGTTAGGTTCAGTTTAGGTTCTGAATGAAAGGTGAAAAGACATATTTTCCAAGACGTTGAAAAAGCATCTTTTCCGGACTTGAGAAAAATACCTATTTCCAGACATTGAAGTCAGGCTTATTTTTAGTTCTGAATGAAAGCTGAAAATACATTATTTAAAGACTTCTATGTTTGGGCCTAACCAGAGCTGGTCCAGACCGGACAAAATCTGAATCAAACATAGATGTCTATAATTGGTTCAGATTTTGTCCAGACCAGACCAAAAACCAATGTCCGTGGGTGTCGAAATCAAGGCCGGTCCAGAATGCAAAAAAAAAACTACAAAAGGCATCAGTGTCAGTCAGTGCTTACTGAGGTGTAGCCTAAAGTGTTGGCCGAAATTGAATTGTATGAATGCCCATCTACAGTACCAGTAAACAGTTTGAACACACCTACTCATTCCAGGGTAGGAATGAGACATCTAAACTATGAGAAAACACATATGGAATCATGTAGTATCTCAAAGAGAAGAATCTCAAATATAAAATACATTTTGATTTGTGTAACACTTTTCTGCTTACTACATGATTCCACGTGTTCTTTCGTAGTTTTGATGTCTTCAATATTATTCTACAATGTAAAAAAAATCAGCTACCCAACATTATCAGGAGTTATCGTGAGTTATTTTCAGTGTTTACGGGAAATGCAGAAGCATTTTATTTTTTCGCTATGATCAGCTTGTCAAAAATGTATGGATACAAACTTGAATCCACTGATCATGACAATGAGGTGAAACTCATGGACAACAGTTGTGATTGTCCATTCCATATTGTCCATTTTACTTTGACCTGTCTTGTCTTTAGGATACAGTGCATTCAGAAAGTATTCAGACCCTTTCCCTTTTCCCACATTTTGTTATGTTACAGCCTTATTCTAAAATTGATTTAATTATTATTTTTCCTCATCAATCTACATACACTGCCCCATAATGAAAAAGCAAAAATGTATTTTTTTGAAGAAAAAAAAGAAAAAAAGAAAAACCTTATTTACATAAGTATTCAGACCCTTTGCTATGGGACTCGAAATTGTGCTCAGGTGCATCCTGTTTCCATTTATCATCCTTGAGATGTTTCTACAACTTCATTGGAGTCCACCTGTGGTAAATTCAATTTATTGTACATGATTTGGAAAGGTACACACCTGTCTACATAAGGTCCCACCGTTGACAGTGCATG